>NW_026961071.1:10000-252633 GCF_021018805.1 Prinia subflava | reverse complement strand
TTTGGGGAACTTTTTGTATCCAAACTCCTGACCAGGAAGAAAACATTGCTGAAGTTCCTGCTAAAACGGTCATAATGGTGAAGAATTAATGCGGGGTAAATTACGTTTAAGTGCAGTACTCCTGTTTTAAAGAGCAGAGCAAGCACTTCCCTTGCGTTGCTGTGGCCCTTGCGTATTTTTAATGAAACCCGTTGCAGGGCCAGCACCTCCGTGTACTGCTGCACCGCGGGGCCCTGTGCCGCCATCGCCGGCGGTGGGCGCGGGCCGGGGGCGGTGCTGAGGCGGTGCTGAGGCGGTGCTGAGGCGGTGCTGAGGCGGTGCTGAGGCGGTGCTGAGGCGGTGCTGAGGCGGTGCTGAGGCGGTGCTGAGGCGGTGCTGAGGCGGTGCTGAGGCGGTGCTGAGGCGTCGCAGCATGGCGGGCGCGGGCGGGCGGGCGGCCGCCTCCGCCACCTCGGGGTCTTACACGGGCCGCGGCTCTTCCACGCCAGGAGTGGGCGGGCGGGCGGAGCAGACGCCGCACTACACCCTGGGGCTTCTGCAGACGCCGCACGGCTCGGAGAGCACCGGGGGCTCCTCCAGAGGCGGGACACGGCCGGGCGGCTCCAGCGGCGAAGGCCTCGCAGCCGGCCGGGCCGCCAGGAGCAGCGCGGTGAAGCCGGCAGTTTCCGAAAGGGGGGGTACGGTCTCTGCCCGGGCCTTCATCTGTTTCTTTATGCTCCTGCTCTCTTTGCTAGGGTCGGGTTCCGAAGGGGCTGTTAAAAGCTGTGCTTACTGAGATGGGGCAGCAGCAACTAACCGTCATAGCGACCTCTTTCATTGAGCCGGTCAGAACAACTGAAATCGTTCCTTGCACTTCTTTGAAGAAATCTGTCTTATTTTCTTTAGATAATAGTAGCTGAGTTCTCTGGTGGGAACCGTAAACGTGTTTGAATTACTGCACAGTGTTTGGTTTGGGTTTTGTTTTTATCTTTTTGGCCCAGCCTTTGAAATAGTTTTAAGTGCCTGTCGATCCCGATGTGTGGTAAGAATCTTGTGCTCCTACAATGCAATACTGCGATTTGCCATCCTTTACAAAAATCTGCTATCAAAGTCTGTATCTTGGCAGGCAGCAAAAAAAAAAAGTTTAAATTGTGATATTTTCAGAACAAAAGAAGCTATGAAAGGCGTTGGAAAATATTTTAACACTTGTTGCAATGAATTCTGATGTACGTGTGTATAAATTATGTATAAATTGGAAATTAGGGAAAATGGGCTTGGGTAATACATATGATTACTGAGGAATCCTAAAAATCCCAGATAGAATGCTAATTCGAATGGGGCATGATTTAAATGTTGGGTTTGAGAAATACTTGTATATGATTTGGTTCATGTGGTCTTCAGATTTGGTTCATGTGGTCTTCAGAATTACTGTTTTCCCCCTGTTATGCCAGATTCAGTACCTTCTACAGGAAGTCTCTTCTGCCAAAATTCTGACTGAACTTACACCGAAATCTAAATGAATACTATTTTAAAAAAATTATCAGTATGCATTCCAATGGTGATGTGCCCACTCTTTAAAAATCCCCAACCAAAGAGCTAATATTTTTATCACTTGTCACAGTTTTAAGATTAAAAAAACTCCCAACCAAACAAACACAAAATCCCACGTCACCCTCCAAACAACCCAAACAAACTCCAGAACCCCAGTATTGTAGATATTTTTGTACCAATGAGCCTTAATAGAGTCATGCAGTTAATTGATCATCTAAAGACAGTACTTAAGTATTTTGTCTTGTGTGTCAGTTTTTAATGTAATACAAGAAACAGAAACATTTGTGTTTGGCTTTTTTATGACACCTGGAGTTTTTTAAGTGGATCTGCTGTTTGTGTTTTCAATTTTTTAAAAAATCTTAAAAAGCAGTTATCTAAACTAGGTTAAGGATGTCTTCAGTCATGTCAAGAGAATTTAAAAAAAACCAAGTAAATTATTTAAATAATTTATTGAAACTTAAAAGTGCTTTGAGACAAAGGTATTTTGGAGGACTTAAAAACATTGGTAGATCATAAGTACATGTGTAAAAGAAACTGCTATTAAATACATCCCAAATTAGTGTTTGATTTCTGAGAGTTGATCCCCATCAGTTCAAGGGGTTATCATTCCCAATTGATTCTTTGTTTTGTTTTTTCTTATTGTCCTGTTTTTTAAAAGGAATGCTCAGCTTTCAAAAAAAAAAAAGTTTTCATAAACACTTGTGAAGTTTTAGGTAATGTTTTTTCAAATAATGGGCAAATGTGAGATAAAGTTGATTTATAGCATTCTTTCATAAACCTAGAATTCATTAGAATAGGAAGTGATCCTTAGTAAAGTGACTTCTGTTGTATTATTTCAGTTCAACAATGTAAATCCTTACTTTTTTATTGGCACTGCAGGTAACCTCTTTGTAGAAAATCATATTAATGCAAGCTTGTTTTCAAAGCAGTCTGACTTTTATTTCATTTTATACTCTGGAGAACTTTCATAGAAGGACTTTTTCATATCTCTGCTTATAAAAAATGAAGATTTGTAAGGTGTTGTTTGTATATTGCTTTGTGGATAAAAATTGTTTGTGGCTGTTTTCATAATTTACTTATTTCTCTCTCCCCTCAGAATCATATTTTGGGGACAAAAGTTCTTGTGTAGAAAATGCTAATACTTTGAATCTCACGAGTTCTTCTTCTGTGCGAGGTCTGAATAGCACATGTATAGGGAAAACACCTCTCTCTTCTGGTAGATCTGGTTGCAGAAGCCATACTTCTCTTATGGGATATTCGGGTAAGTTTAACAGCTCTTGGAGGAAACAGGCTAACTTGCATTTCTGACTGTATTTTATTAAACAGTTCTATTTTAAATGTTGTATGTTAAGATACTGAAATAAACTCAAAACACGTGTGTTGTACCACAGAGAATGCTGCCAAGGAACAATACACCAACAAGAAAATACTACTTCATGTACTGAGAAGATGCATTGGTGTTGCATCTTCTTGCTACTTACTTGCATTCATGTCTGAATTATCAGTGTAGTTAGAATTCAGACATTTTTCAAATTGTCCAAAATCAAATTATATTTGTGGACATGTAGTGTGGTCACTTAGGAGCCCAAATTCATGCACATTTCTAATCAAGGTTTATTTTTAGGCTTGTAATGCATTTGACATAATTTATAACATAGTTCTCAAGTTTCTTGATGCAAGTTTTATTTATTTTATGTTGGCATGTTCAGAGGTGTAGAACACTCGTCCTTCACAACATTTACACAGTAGCTGATTGGACATTTTGCAGTGCTTCATGTGAGCAAAATGGTGTTACAGGGTAATGGTGCCTAGTGCCATGTTATACGTATCATATGTGCTCTGGTAATGCAGAAATAATGGGATTTAAAGTTAGTTCCTTCCCAGTCTGACTAATCATTATCAGTTCAGTCTTTAGTATTCCTAAAGACAGAACTGGTAATGATTCTTTCATGTATCTGTATTTTTTTTATTCTTGCCCTGTCATTTGTGATGCTCCTTGATCAATCTTTCATTGATCTGTATTGAATGTAACTGAACATATACAACTGTTTTACAGTTACATCCTCATCTGCAGTTTCTGCTCATACTGTTGCATCGGTTATTGTAGCTGTAGTGGAAGGAAGAGGCCTTGCCAGAGGTGAAGTAGGAATGGCCAGTATAGATTTAAAAAATCCTGAGTTGATACTATCTCAATTTGCAGACAATACTACTTATGCCAAGGTATTTTATGGGTTAATTATTATGACTTACTTTCTTGAAAAATGGGAAATTAAACTTCTAGTTTGTGAAAGGGATTTCTCAAAAGTGGAAGTAACAAGTTCTAGAAAATGTGCAGGGTTGAAAAGACTGCTGTTTTCCATATTGTGCCTCAGATATTAAGAAAGAATGTTTTTCAAAAGAAAAACAGCCTTTCTGCAAAATACATTCTTGTGGGACTGAGATGCCTCGTTTTGAAGAGCACTGGGCAGTATATGGTAGTAGAACTTGCAAGTATTCTTCATCGGGCAAAGGAACTCTGAGAACAGAACTGCATAAATGTGTGTGTGTGTGTGTGACACACACACAAGAGTAATTCCAGTTCTGGCGTTGATTACATAAATATTCCATGTCAGTTTTCTCAGGGTTGCTGTTCCCTGAGATTCTCCTCTGGGTTGCTGTTCCCAGAGGTAATAAGGTTTTCAGTCTTCTCTTTGCCCTAAGTGTTTCACACCAGAGGTAGAGACGACAAGCTGAGTCCGCCAGTGCATGTTTCCAAGGTTGTTTATTCTTCATTATCTCAGTTCTTTCTCAGCTCTGCCAGGCCTCCCTGGCAGGGTACCTTATCTTAGTTCTTTCTTAGCTCTGTGAGGCATCCCCAGCAGAGCAGGACATGTGGCAGGACTGGGCGGGTCAGAGAGCCCCGTACCTTATGTACGGTACCCTCAACCCAACCACCGTCCACAACGTACTTTTTATTTGCAAAATTTTACCCATGCCTACTACCTATGCTAACATGTCAGTTCTACTCTAAACCAATCCTTGAGATCCAGCTCAGCAGAAAATGGGGGACGAGAGCAAGAACAAGGAGCACAAGGGCCACTCCCCAATTCCTCCATCTTGTCTCTTCAACCCCATATAATAAAAATCCTAGATTCTACATTTACATTCTATGATAAATGAAACACTACTTATTTTGAATTCTCTCAGCTTGTGATTCTTCATACAATGTGGGCATTCACTCCCATGGCCAGGGATCAGAGGCAGTGTCGTCCTGGGCTCTGTGTGAGGCTGGCTGACCCCCTTGTACAGATCTCAGACCCCCCTGTCTGGTCTCCAAACCCTCCAGGGTGGCCAGAGGGATGTTCCAGACTCCGACAAGTTTGAAATCAGATTCACTCAATTTACAGCCAGCACTGCATATGCTACATTAATTTAGAGAGTAATCTCTGGATTATGCAGCAACAGCATTAGTGGAATGTCTTATTTCGTGGTTCTGTTGTAGTTAAGCATGCTAGAAAATAACATGGCTTGTAGCATCTTTACAATATTCAAAGAAACAAAAGCTCTATTAGTACAGTAAGTAGCTTTGACTCAGGATATAAACAACTATCAAATACGTTTACTAAAACAGATGTTGTAATATGTCCTTGTACAATGTATATTGTACAACATTGTACGTTACAGTTGTTGTAATGGGCAACATAACATGTTGTATAATGGGTTTCTTTGTTTTGTTTTATATTTAAGTATTAGTGCTTTTAGAGCCTGTTATGGTCTGAACACACACAGTTACATATTGAACATCCTTTATAACTGCCCCGCACACCATGGTTAGAATTGTTCATTGTTTTCCCACCTAGCCATTATAACAGCTGGCGTTTTTATTTGTGCACATATGTTCCTAATTTTCCATTTAGATTACTGAGTTCTCCATTATGCTCATACCTGATACTGCATTCACCATTCAGTCAAAAAAAGAGAGATGGTAGCATACTTTTCCCCTAATGCAGGAAGTGTCCTACCAGCCTGATTTTTTGCTTTAATCTCTTGCACCTTTAACAATGTGTGAAAAAATTTATGTCACCAGAGGAGGAGACAGAGGAGTCTTGTACCTTTTATTTTTGAACAAAGGCAAAGGCCATGGGGTCTCTCAAATTGTTAGAGGACTGTAGCCTCCTTTTTGTCCTGATCTTCCCAGCTGCAGAACCTTTGCCCATTCCCTATTGGCTGAGGTACTTGGGAGGTACAGACTTCCCGATCTGCCTGCTAAATGTGCCCCTTACTATGCTCTCCTGTGTATAACATATGATAGGTGACTATTAAAATCAGCTTTAAGAGCTAAATCCATCCTGGGTGGGGAAGTTAAATATTCATAAACCTATTAAGTGTTTGTTCTTCTCAAAGTTCAGGAGCTGAGCATGACCTTGGCTAAGCAGCAGTCCGTGTCAATTAGTAACACTTTTTGAAGTTGATGGTTTGTCCCCTTAATTCCTTATCTACAAGTCTCTGGGCCTATCTGCAAGCAGATTCACACAATCTGTTTGTAAAGACATATTCATCTTACTCCTTTCAACAATTCTGTCTGATCTGCTGATCAGCTGTTTTGTTACACTCTCAGAATCCATGCTTTACCTAGTGATTGGTATCCAGCCTACTGTATTTTCTCTTTCTTGTGCATACTTCTGTTTTTGAATGTTCAGCAAATACATTCAGGAAAATTTTCTGTACTTTTAAGTTCTTCAAGATTTGCTGAACTGTGATGCCACTGGAAAAAACCTTCCTAGTGGTTAGCAGATATGAAGGGCAATGACAGCCTTCCCATCCCAAATGCCCTTAGATGATTTATTTTGTGTATTTTTTATGCTTGTTTACCTTTTCAGTAGGACATCATCTGTCCCTTTGTGCACATCTTAACCTCTAAGCAGTTAAAATATAGTCTGATTTTTCATGTTTCTCCCTTGAGAATTTGTGAATGCTGGTATAAATGAACATAAATGCATGTTTGTCCTTTCTTATACAGTAGAAGAGCATATAGTCTACTAATAATCCCTACAGGGGGTGTGCATAACGTAAAGCTGGTAAAATATACACTTTTTTTGCCATGTTAATACTGAGATAAATGTTAGTAGAGGAGGTTAAACAAAATAAAAAACTAGTCTCAATCAAAAGATTAGTAGTATTCAGACATGTTGGATTTGTTCTTCATCCAGAGCACAATTAACCTTCCAGCTGCAAGCCCAGAAAGCTGACATCTGTTGAAATAAGTCCTTCTCCCCCATCATAGCCATGGAATAGTTTTGGATATTCATCTCTTGCTTCAACAACAAGCATGATTCTGTGTTCAAATAACAGGGGATAAGCTCTAAATTTTCTTTGTTTGTTTTTAATTTAGTTTTGTGTATATTTAGATACATATGAATTTGACTCATTAATGTAGAAGTTAGCAGAAAATTTCAATCTTGAACTGATTCTAAAATACAAGGGTTCTGTATTTTGTTATTGCTGTTCATTATTGTCTAAAATATTTTAGATTATATAATTTTTTAATTGAATTATTTTGATTTTTTTTTCAGGTTATTACTAAACTCAAGATTTTAACACCACTAGAAATAATAATGTCAAACACTGCTTGTGACGCAGGGAACACAACAAAATTGTTCAATCTGATAACAGAACATTTCAAGGTAAGATCTAAAATTTCATTCAGTGTTTTAGAGTTCTTGTTGATCACTATTAAATGATGGTTGATTTGAGAGTTTTGCACAACTTTTAGAATCTTAAGTGCAGACAGATTTTGTTTTCTATGATTTTCAGGTCTAATTTTAGAATGACAGTGAATAAACTAAATGGAGCTCCCATGCTGCCACTCCTAATACTGACAATTACAGAGATAGGTATATTGCTGACGAAACCTGGAAGTTTTGAAATTGTGGCATTGGGTAATTTGAGTAGTACCAAACCTAGGAAAGATACAGAAATTAAAAAAATAAATATTCTCCTTTGTTTCTCCCTTGTTCTCTCAACCTGATAAATCAATGAGGTTTATGTATCATAGAATAGGAAAAAGAGCACTGTCAGGGTAAAAGAGGATGAGATGAATTGGTATAAGTCATTTATGAGTATTAAAGCCTCAGAACCTTAAAAAAAACTATTAATTACTACCTGAATTGCTTCATGCCTACAGAGCTGATAGCTTCTTTGTGAGTGCTCTTCTGCTTCCTGATCTCTCTCCCCTTTTTGTCACATAGATCACTTGTGCATCACACACCCTCAGTTACATTGACCTACTTGTGCCCGTAAGCTAGAATGAATACTTCTATGAAGACAGATTGCAGGATCAGTTGATAGTTTCTTGGAAACATATCACTAGAAAAATACAGAAGACTCTCTGATGTAACTTTTAAAACTATTTTCTTTCACCCCCATCTTCACAGAATGTGACTTTTTCAACTGTCCAGAGAAAATACTTCAATGAAACAAAGGGTTTGGAGTATATAGAACAATTGTGTGCATCTGAATTTAGCACCATTTTCATGGAAGTCCAATCGAAGTATGTTTAAATAAGGAAAAGCATACTGTGTCCAGATAAGTTTTTAACAGAATCATTTTATGTACTCATTACATGTACTCGTGACGTGTGTTTGTCATGTAGCAAAAGTCAGAAAATCATAACAGAGCTGTCTTTTTATTTGCCCTCCAGTGTTTCTGACATATCTAGAAATGTAAATAGAAATCCTGTTACATAGTTGGGTGTTTTTTTGAGTTTTCTCAGCTTTCTACTTTTTCATTCTTTCCTTAAAGATACCTTTCAAGAGTTATCATTTTCTATGTATCAACATTTTTAAGTGTTGATACTTGGTGACCAGGGTCTTCAAGTCACATGTATCTGTTGAAATATGTATGTTCACTATATCAGCAATATAGTGTAGGCTGTCAAGTGTACAGAAACTAAAACATTTATGAATATTTGATGAATGTATTTTCACTAGACATGGGTTTGTGCATATTTGAAATATACTGCTTTTTCAGTGCTATCAATCACAGTAGTTGCCAAGCCACAGTAGTATGAACGTTATTTCTATAATGCACTACTTTTGTGGTATTTCAATAGCAGTATTCAACATTCATAGAAGATTGTTTCTTTCCAAGGTATTACAGTCTTGCAGCTGCTGCAGCTTTGCTGAAATATGTTGAATTTATTCAAAACGCTGTTTATGCTCCTAAATCACTAAAGGTGCGTTTCCAGGGGAGTGAGAAAACAGCTATGATAGATTCATCATCAGCACAAAATCTTGAACTAGTGATCAATAACAGAGATTCGCGGTAAGAATAATTTTTCCAAGTTACGTTTTTATAAAGATGGATTTTGCTAAATTTCCTTGACATTTGTGTCAAAGAGCTGACCATTATATTTATTTCTATATGAGAGAATTTGCATACCAGTCTGAGCTTCTAAAGAAAGTATTTAAAATATGTAACAATTCAGCACAAAATTTCTAGCACAGGAAATCCTGAAGTGAATGGTAGAAAGAGATGATGCATAATCATCTTTACATTGATGTGTATGTTTTATTCAGACTTTAAAATTTTATTTATGCAAAATTTCACAATATGAAATGAAAGACATAGTATTTCTGCAAGTTTCTTATGTTGGATTAAAACATCTACATTTTACTCATTTTACACAAGATACATGCTTCAGCCTTGAAAGGTTGTTTTCTTTTGGGTCTAATAGTGGGAAAGAGTAATTTCTGTAATGATGGGAATGTACAATGTGGTACTTGATTGCATGGTAGTTTTCCACATTGAGATAAATGCTTGGAGCACTTCATCGGCAGAAGAAACTTCAAGGCTTGCCTTCTCCAGACTGTTACACTTCTGGTTAGCAAGCAAAATACTTGGAACTTACATTTTGCCGCCTGTCAGGTTCTGAGATCCACCTGTTTAGATGTCCACTTAATCACCCTGATGTAAAAAGAGCTTTCCCCTTGGGGAGATACAATAGAACCACAGAATGCCTTGCATAGGAAAGTACTTTTGAAGTGATACATTTCTGAAAAAATGTTTTTCTGTTCCTAATTTCACAGATGGTTTTGAAAGGAAGGTGATTACAGGAGGAACTGAGTAACAGTAAACTGCATTAAGTTTCTCTGTTGTTTTGGGTTTTTTTTAGCATCATTGATGCAGAATTTTTGCTGATCCACTGGCAAGTTTGAATCAGCCAAACATAACTATTTTTATTACATAGATCTTACCCCTGAAGCCTGGTTAGATATCTTTGTCTTAGGTATCAGAAGCTAATAGTTAATAAAATGGTTAATAGTAATAAAAGTTAATAGTACAGGCACAACCAGAAATACCTAAGTCAAATTGTGTGCCAGTCTTAATTCTAGAGGGACTTGTCTTTCTTCATTTAACTGTGCAGGGAAATAAGTCCTCAGCTGCCTAAAGATAGGCACTGTGGATACTCTCCCAAATGTAGAATTCCACTTCAGTGTTGTCACAGGTTACATCGTACAGTAAGTGCACCCTTAATATGACTGAGTTTGAATTTCCCCCTCCCTTTTTTTTTTAATTCTCTTTGACTATTGCTTTGCTTTTTTATACTATGGTATTTCAGGGTGTTTCTGCTCACTCTGTCTATCTACCTACGTGTCTGTCTTCATGGTGTTTGTTTTGTGTACTTGTGTCTTCCTACTGAAGTTCTGGTTTAAATGAATATGTTATTATGGCCCTGGTGTTTCACAGGTCTTCTTCCAGCTAATAGCATGGAAGATTTCAGGTTTCTAAAACTGTTTAACTGTGTAGTAGGTGTAAATATTATAGAGGGCTTATTCTACATAGATGTAATCACCCTTAAGTGTGAAACCCTGGGATATATAACATATAAAAGCCATAAAGATGAAACTAATACTTACAAATTATAAGCATGTTATTTAGCTCCTATATTGACTGAAATATGTTTTTTAAAAGAATAAAACCAAAAATTATTTCTCTTTTTGACTTCTAAGTATTTTAAATTATTTTCAGAGGTGTATTTCAAGTAAATTGTTCTGATTACTATTTCATATCTGATTATAACTTGATAATTTGCCTCCTTGTGTTCATTTTTAATTAGTTTAATTTAGAGAGAAAATGTGAACTTTACCACTGCAGTAGCAATGAAATACTACTATATAATGAAATACTACTATGAATAAAATACTAAGTACAAATGTATTTTGGTACTTATATAATTGAGGGCTAATATTATATTAAATTACATTGAATTACCTAGCTTCCTAAACTGCTGTAGTTCATATAATATACACAACAAACAGGGAGATATTAAGCATGCCAAAACATGTCTCAGATTTGTAGGATACTCTTGCCTGTAAATGTCTCCTTACACTTGCCATCTCTTTTTTTTTGGTACATGTATTCTTCACATCTATTTTATTTTCAAAGGAATGGTCACACACTCCTTGGTGTTCTAAATTATACTAAAACTCCTGGTGGAAGTCGAAGACTTAGATCCAATATCCTGGAACCTCTAGTTGATGCTGAAACAATTAACACAAGACTGGACTGTGTTCAGGAGTTACTCCAGGATGAGGAGCTCTTTTTTGGTCTTCAAGCAGGTAGTAGTTTATTTTGTAACACCTAATACTATATATTCTTTTTAAACATTTTTTTCTAATATAAGAAGATATGTAGTGTGAATCAGGATGTTTGAAAAGTATTTTTAATGGTTTGTTAGATAACATAGTGAACACCTAATTTTTTTAAGTAATCTATATTATCATAGTGATACTTTTCTCAAGTATTTTGCTTAGAAAAGTTGAATTTCTCTGATAAAGTATATAGAAGTCTCTGAGCCAAGAGCTTTTTAAAAGAGTTGGAGTTTGTCTCTTTGCCTCTGTGGCTGGGTATGCATTATGTTTGATGTATACAAGTATATATAATGTATACATGAAAAAGCTAACACATTCCTTAAGTAATACTTGCATATAAATATATTTTTCTATGGCTTCATAAAATATGCAGTCCAGAGAAAGGTAAAATACAATGCTGAAATTAGTCCACCTGAAACTGGATCATATAATCTTTATCTATGTCACAAGAGAAATACAATTCAATCTAAGAAAAAAAAGTATTTCTGAGTTGACAGATGTCTGCATGCTTAGGTATAGTAAGTCATAAGTATAGTCACGACAAAATACTTCAGATACTAGCTATTTTAAGCTAGTTTTTACCCTGTAAATAATTTGTGACCACAGAATGTAAGGAAAAGATTAGCATTAGTATAGCTAAGTAATTGTGTGCTTTCAAAGAAAATACATCTTCTTACAATTTCAGTTTAATTTCTGATGTGTATACTTTTGTTTTACAGTTATTTCAAAATTCCTGGATACAGAACAACTACTTTCAGTTTTGGTACAGATTCCAAAGCAGGATACAGTATGTTTCAAAATACACTTTGGAATATCAATTATCTGTTTATAACATGCAATATATAAATATGATGTCTATAATTCATCTTAATTTATGCAAATGTACTTCCAAAAATGTTGACTCTTTCATCACTCCTCACCTTTATTCTTCATAAGTGTACATTTTATTCAACAGTACTTAGATGAGAGAGAGGAATTTTCTTCACATCGGCAGAAGTGAAAAAAGTATTCAGTGACTTACAGTCCTAGTGACTTTATGTCTAAAAGCAAGCTTATTTTTTCATCAGATCTTGCCTCATATATCAGTCTGTATGTTAACACTTGTAATAAAATACCAAAATTGAATAAATACATACAGTTCACCAGTGAATCTTGGTTGAGACCAGACCCAACAGTTAACTACAGTGAGCCTGAGGTTACTGAACCTCAACTTTGTTTCCACTAAGCATACTGAAACCATGGTGTTAAAAGCTACTTTTGCCTACGGTGCTTGAGCTGGATATTTCTGCCGCTGCTTTTGATGATTCCTTATGTTTATGCTTGTGTGCCAGCATCTTAGATACTCAAAACTCTTTCACCTCTCAGTGTCTTCTCACATGCTGATTTACCTGCTTAGATGAACAGTTTGTCCAATTCTAGTTGAACAAATCAGGTACAGACTCAAACAGGACAGTAATAAATGCAGATCAATCTCTTTAATGACATAATCAAAACCCAGAAGGTTTATTGCTCCCAGCTTTCCTTATAGAAGTGTGTAACGTGAATTTGTAAGTTCATCTGTATGACTAAAACTGTCACATAGGATGCGTTTATGTATGCATAGGACCATGTACACCAAACATTTTTACTGCAGCGCTTTCATCGTTGACTGTTTCCAGTATAGCAGAGCTTAGTATTCATGCAACAGACATGCCTATTCAAGTGCTAGCTCAGTTGCTGCTATCAAATGCTAGGTTGGGCAATTCAGTATGTTTCATTCCTACTCTCCATAAAAGGTTTCATTGTAAACCTTCCACCAGTCAGCAGATGAGATGCACTCTGAGAAGCCTACAGTTTCAGATAAATCTATCAGTGGTATATTCAGCATGAGCATTCTCTCGTCCTAAGGAGGGTGTCAGTCACACAGAATCACTGGGTTGGAAGAGACCTTCAGGATCATCCAGTCCAACCCATGCCCTAACACCTCAACTAAACCATGGCACTGAGTGCCACATCCAGTCCTTTTTTTAAGCAGGTCCAGGCATGGTGACTCCACCACCTCCCCAGGCAGACAATTCCAGTACTTAAAAAATAGGTTTGGAACGGTCAACTTTTTTTTAATAACTGCTCTCTCTCCAGGCTATGTCATGCAATTACAAAGTAGTTAGGAAAAAGCATGAGTTTCGAAAGGGACTAATCGTCTTTTTAAGAAAAAAACATTCATATTCATTACATACATAACATCTGGCACTTCAAGGTTACTCCAAGAGACAGAAGCCTTACACTTCAAAAACTGTGCTTGATCCAGTCCTGCTGAGATTTGGTACTTAAAAAATCATGTCGATGGTGAAATAATTTACTGCCTTTGGGGTTAAGTGTATCATGTGCAGAGATTCACTTGTAACCCTAGTTTAGTTAAAATTCCTATAAGAATTAGTTGGTCAAAGATCCATTCCACTGCCAGTTTTGTATGTGTGACCACATTGGTTCTTTTGATCTCTGATTCTTTCTTCAGACTGAGAGCCCATATTTATTTGGAGATTAACATTCTTCCATTCATGCATTTAGCATTGTTTAGTTCTATCTTTTACAAAAAAAAACCAACAAAAAAACAAGCAAACAAACAAACAAACAAAAACCCCAAACACCAAAAAAACCCACAACAACAAAAAAACCAAAACCTTTATATGACTGTAAGATAAGAGATGCCCTCAGTCACAAGAGTAAAGAGATATTATACATGAATGAGAAAAGATTTCACATGGGATCATGCTCCTATGTTCATGTGCAATCTATGTTTATCTGTGTTATTTCCTTAAAATCCTGTTGCACAATGCATATGTACTGCATATGCTATGCCCTAGTGTCAGCAGCAAAATTCTTTATCATGAGTCTTAATGGGACATACAAAAAAAGTTTAAGGGTTTCTGTGAATGAAAGATTCTGAAGAACAGTCACTATTGTGAGAAAGATTTTGAAATATTTACTGAATTTTTTTTATTACTTTATGAGCAGATGTTTAAGAATGTATGTATATTAATCAAAGAGAAATCAACCAAACGGGGTTATGTTGTGTTTAACAGCATTAATGGGAAAAGGTTGTGTGCTTCATTATAATACATAATGTATTTGCTTTGAAAAAGTCTACAAATTGTGTAGCACTTGTGTAGAGCTAACTATACATAGAAGATGAAAAGTTTTCCAGCTTGGGCTAGCAGGGTGTTCTTGGAGTCAGTCATCAGTTCAAACATAGGAAAATCTGAACTATTGATGGACAAACTATCACAGCAGGCAGTGTAAAATTTAGGTAAACATTTTTTGTGCAGACACAAAGTTGTCAAAGGGAGCTTATGAAGCATGTCAGGAATTTGCATTAAATGTATAAGCCTGTTACTGTTAAGAATAGGAGTTTTACTAGTTCTTAAGTACTTTTTTGGAACAGTCATACAAATGCCTCCAATATTGTAAATATTTTTCAACAGGTTAAAACTGCTGAATCAAAAATAACTAATTTAATCTACCTGAAGCATACCTTAGAACTTGTGGAGCCTCTAAAAGTAAGCAGTCTTTGTTGTTTTGTTCTGTTTTGTTTTTTTTAATAAAGTACAGACCATTTTGTCCTTATTTTTATGAAGTGCAGTTTATTAAATGTCATAGAATATCTCAAGTCAGAAGGGATTGATAAAGTAAAAAAAGAATGTAATTACAGAACACAATACTGACAATGTCGACATAGTATGTTGATTCTTAACACCAATCAGAAATACGCATTTGTGTCTATAGTGTGAAGAGCAGGATTCCTACCATTACCTGAATAACTGATTATATAACAAACATTTAACTGAAACTCCTGCTCAGATTCCACAGACTGTTTATGCAACTGCTGATTAGCCTCACTGAATCTGAAAACTTTCAGTCCTCTAAAAAGGCTACAAAAAGAAGTAACTGCTATGTCCATATTTTAATCTTCAACAGGCTGCTTTAAGAAGCTGCAACACACAGCTGCTAAAGGCTTACTACAATTCTCTTGAAGATACAAGGTATTTATCATAATACTTAGCTACTGTGTTAGAAACTCTTATCTCAAAAGTGCATGTAAGATAAAAGTTGTTGCATCTTTGCTTGTTTATAGTTATCGGTATAGCTCAGTTCCTTTGCTCAAAGCTGATTTTAAGGGTCAGAAAATCTAATTTTCAGCTAATGAATAGAGGGATACAAGCAAGAGAGCTAGCTGTGATAGTGGAGTTGGAGATGCTGCTGAACTGAACTCCCTTAGAAATAATTCTGAAAAGACAAGAGTAGTGGTTTCCTAGAGTATCCATAATAATGCAAAAATCAAGTGTTGTGTATTTGAAATAAATGTATATTTGAGAAATAATTTATATGTCTCAAAGATGTGAATAGTATTTTTAGTCAGACTTTGATATAGTCACAGTTCATTCTGAGGTGAAAACAGAAATGAAATGTAGTGTTTTGTTCCAACAGTAGAAAGTTTAAAAGTAGCTTCACTTATTTGCAATACTGCTACTTCTAATTTGGGGATGATAATGCAAGTAAATATCATAAAATTAGTGATACAACTGATATTGCAGATTTGGAATTATACTTGAAAAGATTACAACTGTAATTAATGATGATACAAGATACACAAAAGGATGTCTGAGTATGAGGACCCAGAAGTGCTACGCTGTTAAGCCTAACATCAGTGAATTCCTTGACATAGCTCGTAGGACATATACAGAAATTGTTGATGACATAGCAGGTATTTCTAAACTAAAATTTGTATTCATTTGGAGTTTAAAGTACATTGCACTTGACATATAGAAGCCATGTAATTATATGTATTATAACCTTCTCATATGTAAAAAGTGTTTAATAGTGGTATGAATTGATTGTCATTGATAAGCAACTGAGAGTCTCCGTTTCTGGATAAAAACTCAGTTTTATTTTAATAAAATTGAATAATTGTATGGTGATTCCTATATTCAAAGCTTTTTTAGTCCTTGTCCTCCTAAAGTGCAAAAAAGTTGAAGTAATAGAACAGAATTACTCCACCTAAAACATTCTGCATAAAACATGGAACTCTTTCGTTTAACTTCCTCATTTAAAATATCTGAGTTGTTTGTTCTTTATATTCTAAGCAGTCCTTATCTATCTGTGGATGAAGGTATTAAAAGTCAGAAAATACGAACAAAAGGAGTTTTGGCATGATGTGCATTATTTTGTTTTAGTAACCTTCCTGTTTATCATTCTGTCAAAATAGAAGAAAAAATTTCTTCTGAAACTGATTTCCTTTTTTCAGTATAAATTGTTGATTTCTAGCTAAAGTACCATCCTAGTTTAGTCTGTAGTTGGAAACATAAAAGAGCATCAGAAACTTTAGCACCTGTCTTTCTGTTTTATTCTAATCCCAGATTCATACATCATGAAAAATACAGATTTTGTATTTCTGAAACCTTCCATTAACAGTTTCCAACTTTGTACCAGCACAAGTGGGGAGTGAGGGGGAGGGGGGTACATGAATGTATACAATTTGGGTTAAATCTTTGTATGTGGTATGTAGGTATGATAACGCGACTTGCAGAAAAGTACAGCCTACCAATGAAAACAAGTTTCAGCTCTGCTTGTGGATTTTTTATCCAGATGAATGCTGATTGTTCAACATTACCTAATGGCCAGCTTCCTTCAGAATTTACAAAGGTATCTGCAGAAAATACGTTTTAGCATAACATATTTGTATACTTCATTTGTTATATGTAATACATTAATAATGAAGTATACATTATACAGTAAATAACAATAAAAATAATTTCAGTGAAGATATTTAAAAGTAAATGAAGTTTTAATTCGGATGTTTTTATAACTACTCTATATTCAGTTATATAATCAATAGTGTGTAAGTACATGCAATTATGTTTTGTGTAAGAATAAAGTTGCATATCTTGCTAATTGTTATCTTAAGTGAAATTTTCATAGAAAATTACATTGTAAAAATGAAACTGGGCATTGTTTTTTATTTCCCCATATGGTTCATAATTTGGTTTATAGAAGCTGGTTTTCCTTCTGATAATAAGGCAGGCTCTTATTACTGGTTTCAATTCCCCATAGATCACGAAAATGAAAAACACATACAGCTTCACTTCAGCTGATTTAATAAAAATGAATGAAAGATGTCAGGAGTCCCTGAGAGAAATCTATCACATGACCTATTTGTAAGACCTGTTAAAACTATTTAATATTTGCTAAGTATGTTCATTTTCTCCAGTTATCAGCTAATTATATGGGATTTTAAAGCTATCTTTCTTTTAAGTTATGGTTACTTACAGAAATAGTCTAAAGCAACACTGTTCAAGTGTACTCCTGAGACAAACAGAACCCATAAATTGTGTATTGTATTAAACATGATTGCAGATAGATTGGCATTTATTAATAGAAGTGGTCATCATATAAAATTTTAATGGGTGAATTATCTGTACAAAATGGCACAATGAATGCATTAGTTTTGCATCAGTAAAAATCAGATTTGTTAGTTTTAGTCAGTTCCTTATATTTAGAGTAGAAGTATTTCTGTATCTTGTCCTTGCGTGTGATCTTGTTCTCCTCTCTGATTCATAACTTAGTAAGTGTAAGGTTACCTGTCAGCTGAATGGAAATTCTTTCTAGCAACCATGTAGGGGTTTTTTAACATGTAAATCTAAGGGAATTAGAGTCACATTTCACATGTTAATAAAACATACTTGATCCCATAGCTACATTTTTAGTTCATTCTCTGTGTGAAGCTTTCATATGAGCTGTTGTATTTGAGGTATGTGTGTTGTGTCTGATGAGCAGAATGTTAGCTGAGATGATGGC
This sequence comes from Prinia subflava, assembly GCF_021018805.1. Classification (NCBI taxonomy): domain Eukaryota; kingdom Metazoa; phylum Chordata; class Aves; order Passeriformes; family Cisticolidae; genus Prinia; species Prinia subflava. The sequence continues at coordinate 234,640 of NW_026961071.1, read as the reverse complement.
ACAAGATCTTTACTGCAAAGAAATTTATACATTTGCTCGCATCTGGGGGACATGATTGTGATTTATGAGTGACATTTTATCCTAATGTATACAGTATGAACATTATAGTTTCTTTATTTCTGTAAGTTGTATAAATTGAGGATGTGCTGTGCAACGGCTAAATCAGTGTCTTACTTCAGAATAGTGTGTAAACTACTGAATGAGATCTATGAACACATTCATTGCTTATACAAGCTGTCCGACATTGTGTCTATGCTGGATATGCTGCTTTCGTTTGCCCACGCCTGCACTCTTTCTGATTATGGTAAGTTTCTTCTTTGATTCTGTTACGGGCCAGGTAAAGACCCTTCTGATGGAGAATAACCAGGCTGTTTTGTCTGGTTCCATTTCTTTTTCTGTATCTCAGTAGTCTTTAGGTGAGTGTCTCTGGTCTGTCTTTGCTAGTTTTATGCTGATGTTCTTTCTGCTTCCATTCATCCAAATTAAATTCTGTTAGTTAGGTGCCATAAGCCTTCCCAGTCGCTCTTGTCAAAATAAACAGTTTAAGCATATTCTGTTCAAAAGCGTGAAGTGTATGGACATTCTCGGTTTACACGTTTTTCTGTTCCATTAATGCTGGTAGATAAAGAGGAGCCATGTGTAATCGGTTCAGAAAATAACTGTATTCTGACAGAAATCCATAGAGAGAGTTCCAGCATCAAATAGACTTTTGTAGGCATGGTATATTCCCAAATAATCAATATGGTAGCATATAACAAAAATAGAAAGAATGCTGCTTTCTTGTTTACCATGCAAATACAGGGTACATATGTGGAAGTAACAGGAGTCTACAACCCTTGTACTTTATAAAAATACTTTGGCTCTTTGTGGTTTTATTACTGGAGTCCAGCTCTACTTACTAGGGAACAAAACCACAGAATGTTAATTTAGAAATAAAGTTTTAGTTATGGGTTTCTTTCTGTAGTCTTGAATCATGAAAGCTTGAATGGTAATCAGAATCTGTACCTGAAAGTGGCTGGTAATTCGTCCCAAGAGCTCTGCTCTGGAAGAATTAACTTTATTTCAAAACATACTGGTTTAATAATGTAAAAGTTCCCACACTAACTCCTCAGTGTTTTACATCTTTTTTTCTCATTTAGTTCGTCCAGAATTTACCGATACTTTAGCAATCAAGCAGGGATGGCATCCCATTCTTGAAAAGATAGCTATGGAAAAACCTGTGTCTAACAACACATACCTGACAGAGGGCAACAATTTTGTCATTATTACAGGACCAAATATGAGTGGAAAATCAACATACCTGAAACAAATTGCTCTCTGTCAAATTATGGCACAGATTGGTGAGTAAGAGTATACAATATTAATCATCTTCTGCAGCACATTTCCCCCCGCCCCCTTCAAAATATTTATAAAGTTGAATGATTTAGCTTCCAGAATAACATTATGTCTAAATAAAATAATAACAGGTAGCCCATTTTCTTCTGTCAGCTCTTGTGTTGCTGACAGAGGCAACTGTAAGGTTTTTCATCTGCCATCAGAAACTTACTTATGTAAATCTTAAAGCCTTCCCAGTCTATCTTCAGAGGAGCACAGTTACCTGCCTTAGTTCTTTGGAGCACCATAACCCAATCTAGCACCTTCTGCTAGACTGATTGTGAGTGTCCTTCAAGTATGCTGGTCAGACGTGTGTTAGTCATCCAGAAGAAACACATGACCTTAAGCATGCCTAAATTACATAGAGAAACATGTTTCTAGACAAGTACAATGAATAGATAAATAATCAACTGCTTTGGATAAAAGTCGTATCAAATACTGCAAGGTTCTGTTACTAAAGTTATAAAAGGAAACCAACTATTTGTAAAGTCTGACTGAGACTCACTCCTTATGTTCAGGAATTCCTCATGACTTTTTTCTTGGAAGTTAGTCTGGTAGCAAAAGTCAACTCTATAGAATGAAGCTACTTAGCAGTGGAGTATAAAATTTATCCATCATGCATTTGTGGGTTCAGTCCCCAATAATTGCAAGTTCTTGAGGAATTGCTCTCAAAAACATGAGTTTAATATGAATAAAGCAAACTGGGAAGTTTTTGGCAAGAGGTTCCTGTTCTTTCCTATTCAGTAAAAGTTCTATGCTTTGAAGTCTTATAAGGGCAACGTAATCTTGATTTGGGGAAACTAATGTTTCTCGGGATTAGCAAACCAGTGGCCACAGAAATGTAAAACAATCCTAGAGTTCATTGCTTTTTTCTGTATCCCTTCAGACTGACCAACAGCTTCAGGCATATGATTTCTTACAGCTTTCACTGATAAGCTTTAATTATCCTATATCTATAATAACTTTTTTCTTTTCTTCTACCATAAATTAATGGTAGAATGTAATCTTACCAAACTTTATCAAGTAAGATGCATTTTCTGATGTGCACAAAAACCAAGTGTAAAAGTTTTTTTTTTCTCAGTGCCGTATTCAGGCAAATGTCCTAGTGATGAGAGAAACTTGTATTTTACTTGCTTTGTAGGTTCTTATGTCCCAGCAGAGTATTGTTCTTTTCGAATCGCAGAGCAGATTTTTACCAGAATAGGTATGGATGATGATATTGAAACAAATGCATCAACATTCATGAAGGAAATGAAAGAGGTATGAAATACAGCTGTCCAAGTCCAAGGCCCATTTTTACTGTTAAGCTAATAGAAATGGTACTAGTGTATTTCCACTGAGAAAGTGTACTTTGAAAAATAGTCAAAAATTCAGCCTTCACCTCTTTTATGATAAACCGTAGAAACCCAGGCATCTCTTAAATAGAAAGATATTCCAGTCTGAGTAAAAAATCAGTGCTTTGTTGGATAGTACTTGGTAACATTTTTGGGTTTGCTTAAACTTTAAGTTGTCATTTGTAGAGGCCTGAGCTCTCTGAATTTCCACTCACAAACTGATACCATTTTGAGGGTAAGTTCAGTGGAAAAGAGAGTGCTGTAGTGTGAGTCTGCTTGATTAGAATTGACAGCTGTTTAAAAGCTTTGAAAAGGTAAAATTGCTGTATCTCAAGAGATTTTTTAAAAATTTCTGCATTATGTTCCATCTGAATAACAAAAAAAATCCTTTTTAAATAAAACACATAAGAATGATAACACTGTGAATATTTTTCTAGATAACGTACATCATACAAAATGCTAATGATAAATCTCTCATCATTATTGATGAACTTGGCAGAGGTACCAGTGCCGAAGAAGGTATTGGCATTTGTTATGCTGCCTGTGAATATCTGTTGAACTTAAAGGTAATTCTGTTTAATTCTGTTTTGAAACAAATTTAAGCCTTGTTTTGTCATCCTGAAAGTATATACAGTATTTTCTCATAATTTAACATTTGCAAAGATTTCTTGGCTAAATATGGTATTTTTCATAACCGGTGCATAGTAAGAATTACAGTGATAGAGGAAACTTGAGGACATAAGCTGCAGTTCTGTTCACTTGTTGTGGTTTAACCCGTCGGCTGCTAAACACCACCCAGCTGCTTGCTTGGTCCCCATACTGCTGTGGGGGAGAGATCAGCAAGGTAAAAATACAAGAACTTGTGGGCTGAGATAAAGACAGTTTAGTAAGTAAAGAGAACCATATGCAGAAGCAAAATAAGGAATTCATTCACTGCTTCCTATTGGCAGGCAGATGTTCAGTTGTTTCCTGCAATGCCGTGTTTCCTCACAATGACTGTTACCACAACGCTGAATGTCCCTCCTTCCTCCTCTTTCCTCACAGTTTTTATTGTGGTGGTGTAGTATGGTGTGAGATATCCCTGGGGTCAGTTTGGGTCAGCCATCCGGGCTGTGTCCCTTCCCAGGTCCATGAACACCCCCAGCCTGCTTGCTGGGAGGAGCAGAACAGCCTTTGGTGCTGTGCGAATGCTGCTCTGCAGTGGCTAAAACATGTGTGAGTTATCAGTACTGTCTTGGTCACAAATCCAAAACAACATAACACAAGCTGCTATGAAGAGAATTAACTCCAGTCCATCTAAAACCAGTACACTGATCACAATATCTTTCCAACTTGCAAGCTTGTAATTCTGTCTAGAAAGAGAATAATCCAGTCTTTAGTTTAATTTTGCTTTTAGTTTGGTTTTAGTTTTGCTTTATCCTTGAATATTAAAAGTGAACCTCTCTACCTGGTGGTTACTTTTCAAAGTACAGTGGTAGTTCTGCACAACTTATGAATTGGTCACAGAGGTTATAAAGTTGTTTAGAAAACTGGAAGATAATTTTAGATGAAACCCAAATTTCACATCTGTTGCTAGTTATGGGATCAACCTCAGATGGCTGTTACATACCTTTTGAGTGTGCAGGTGTTTGTTTCTCCTCAGAGTTTATTCAGCATCCTTTTGTGGGTTTTTTGGTTTGAAAAGCTCAGATACTTTCTGGCACTTGTACTTTTGATAAAGAATTCCTTGAGAGAATTAAACAACCGTTTGACAGTCATTCCAATCCACACCAGTCAGATTTTGTAATCATCATGGTTTTTCTTTTGTTTCTGATACTTTTTTCCTTCTATTTAGAAATGAACAGGAGAAACAGTTGGAAAAGGTGTACTTGCCAGTGGTAGAATGCATCACTGAAGGATTTTAATTTGCTTTAGTAATGTAAAGACAGCTTTTCGATGTTTTGGAGAAAACCTGGACATCTATGAGATTATTTAATTTTTCTTATTTATTATAATTTATTTCTGGATCGTTGCCAAAATAAATTTTCTTTCTTGTTTCCTTATGTAGGCATTTACACTGTTTGCTACACATTTCCTGGAACTATGTCATATAGACGCTTTATATCCTAACGTGGAAAACTACCATTTTGAAGTGCAACATGTGAGAAGCAGTGCTGGAAATAAGGAGAAAATTGCTTACACTTACACACTTTCTAAGGGATACACAGAGGAAAAGAACTATGGTAATGGATTCCACTGTGACTTACAGTTGGCAAAAGTTGCACAAGATATTATTTAAGTTATTAGGCATCTAACATTATTTTTTCTGATGACAGATTTCCCCTGAGTTTGTGTCTCTCAGAGAGATACAGGGATCTCCAGATCTATAATTTATTCCAAATAATTGTGTGTTTTAAGTAACCATGTAGTTAGATAGTAGTTTCGGGTAGTATGAAGAACTTATATGATATTTGGTTGTGAAAAAAACATCTTACTGATGTTAGTATCTCCCTGGTTCATGTCTGTTTGAATGAGTTGAGTCTGAGCATATGCTACTTGAGTTCATTTAATCTGCACTTAGGGAAGTGAATGAATGTGCTGGAGAGATTTAAAGATGTGTCTGTCATAAGCAGTGATATGACTGGTTAACAGCAGATTGGCCCTTTTTGATTAGCAAAAAGGAAGCAAGTTTCTTTAAAAAAGGAGAGGAATTTTATGGAATATTAGGCTAAGACAATTTTGAGCGGGTCTGCAAAAGCATCAGTGTTCTCTGAAAAGTGGATTTACTTTTCTTTCAACTATAGAATAAATTATAGTGTAGATTGTACAGATTGATTACTTGTGGGTCCAGAAAGAAGAAAAGAGTGAGTGACAAAGATTTAAAGAAATCTGTATGTTTCCAAATACTAAATTTGAATGTTGATTCCTTGATTTAGGTAATACTTAATCAAGAGGAAATCAGCTGCACATGACTTTTGCAAGCTATTGTTAACCTAAGACTAGAAATTATTCCAGTTAAACTTCAAGTAATAGGACTTAAAACTTTTCTTGATCAGAATTTTAGAGTAAGTTAAACTTTGATGCCACAAGCGCAGTTTTAGATGCTATGCCACCCCTAACTCCGAAGAATCGTATGTTTAGAGAGTAATCTCTGAGAGCAGGAGACCTTTAGAAACTCAGTGTTCATGTCTTGGCTTTACCTTACTTGAGCAACATTCTAAGAAAGGGTACAAGGGCTCTTCATGACCCTTTTTCATTTTTGAACCTGCTGTATTAAACCACCCAATGAACCAAAGACTTTCCTGGGGTACAAACAAAGGAAAAAGTTAAAAAATCATGTTAGGGCAGGAAAAATATCTATTTCTTACCTTGAGTATCTGGAAGTTTGGCTGTTGGCAGCAAAGAGGTTGAAAAATGGCATTCATGTCCACTAGACGTCTGGATGTAATTGAGAGTGCAGTTAGCAAAACCTCTGTATTTTCTGTCAAATTAAAAAACCAAACGGAGAAAGCTGTAAACACCATGGTGCCATTTTTTTTTTCCTTTTAACCTCCTAATAGGTCTCATTCTACCCATTTACAGTATTACCAGCAGTAACTTGATGTTGAGGTGTATTTCAAAGATAATATTAAAACAAAGGTGACGTCTTAGTTCATAACTCTCCAAACCTTATTGTTTATTAACCAAAAAAATTCGAAAACAAACATAAACAAAACAACACACAAAGAAAAACAATACCAATATTATTTTAGTAAAAGTTAAATCTTTATCCCTTAGAAAAACTGGTGAAGTTAATTCTGGAAGACATAAAATGGAAGGTAAGGATAAAAATTACATTAAAAATCCTGATTTGTGTTTTATATGTTTAGGACTAAAAGCTGCAGAAGTGTCCTCCCTACCATCATCCATAATTTTGGATGCAAAGGAAATTACAAATCACATTGCAAAACAAATTTTGGTACGTAGTAGAAAATTATAATGCTGTATTTTACAGTTTCTATACAACTCAAATGTATTTCCAGTTTCTGTAAGGATACAGGATAAGCACTGCCTTTGTTTTAGTGAAAACAGTTTTCATTAAACTTAGTATTTCTGGAACCAGTTCTGAAAGTCCCTGTTATACTGAAGGTCCCTGTTAGCTGACAACCCAAGTGACCCTTAGGGTAAAGGAGTATTGGATGTAATGTTCGTATGCAGCCCAAGAACTGTGAGATCAAAAACAGGTAAAAAATAGGTAATACTGGTATTTTTATAATGGAACATAATTTATTTCATATTTTAATGTATGTATATTTTTAAGAACAGCACAGGCAGAAAAGCACTCCTGAGATGATGAAACAGAGAGCTGCATACCAGTTAGCAATGAGATTCGTTCAGACTGCCAGAAATTCTCGACTGGACCCTGACAGTTTGCGTGTATATTTGAAAGCCCTGAAGAAAAAGTATGAAGCCAGTTGTCCTACACCTGGAAAAAATTATGAGCAACAGTAATGTATAACATAGACTGTTGTTCTAACTTTTATGACTGCAAGATGATGCTGGTTTTCCCCAAAGTATTAGTACTGTCTTTTCACGTCATGTTATGTTTTTAATTCTTAGTCTAAATTACACTCAGTAATGGAAGACCCTATCCTTTATGGGTTCCCTCTCTTCTCTGACATACCTGGAAGAAAAGCATTTGCCTTCTATGAGGAACACAATTCTTTTTGACAGTAAATTGTATCATTTCCATCATTTTAGAGCAGCATTGAGAGGAGAGGGAAGGACTGGGGCAGAATACTAAGGAACTCAGAATTTCAGGCATGACCCAAAAGAAAGCTGAGACTGCAAAAAGGGAAAACTGTGTCCAAATTGCCTCGAAGCAGTTTTTGCTGTCTGTTCTTATTCCTGTTTTATTCTCGACGCTCCCTGTGCCATTGTTTCCCACTGGATCCTTGTGTCTCGTTCCCTGTGCCTGTTCCTATTTTATCCCTCTCTGCCATGTTGCGCATCCGCTTTGTTTCGATTTTTAAAATCGTTTTCATCCTGCACCCTGTTCTTCCTTTTCTTCCTATGTCCTCTCTGCTCCCACTCCCTCTTTCTGCCTCTCATCGTCCGTCCCTGGTGCTCCCATCCCACGACTGGATGGGTCCATGAGCGCAGATCGGGATGCCGGTGCTGCAGCCTCCCGGGGGCAGCAGCAGCAGCGTCGTGGGGAAGGGAGGAACCACCTGCTGCCACCGGCCCGAGCGCAGGAGTGGAGCCTGAGCCAGAGCCGTGGCAGCGTCCCTGGCCCGTGCCGTGGGGCGGCTGGTGACCCGCCACAGCGGGGCTGGAGAGGAACTTCAGCCCTTCTGGGGGCTTCCTCCCTTTCTTGTTGCAGCAGAATCCCTTTTTGGGGGGATGTACGTGTGGAAAGGGCTGGAATAAAGTGCCGTGCTGCTGTCCCAAGCAGCTTGACTCATTCTGTGCCTTCTTTGGGGGGGTGAGGAAAAAAGGCTGAAGGGGAGGGGGTGGAGACTTGGGGACTCTGATGTCTTTTGGGGCAGTATTTGGTGCTCTCTAAGAGAGGGAGCCACGCTGCAATGGAGAAGCCAGTGAGTGCGGAATGAGGAGGGGTCGTGCTGGGTGCCCTCTCCCAGAGGATCCCAAAGCTGCCAGAAAATTTACAGGGAGGGGTGGGTGTAGAATACTAAAACCTGTCAAGTTTTTTTGTTTCATAGGTATTGCCAAAGAATAGGAATTAATCGCTAAATTCATTTGGAAAGAAACCCTCTCTCTATCCACTCTATTGTATACAGGAATGTAGGAAACTCTGACTAAACATTAGTAGTAGTTTTGAAAATATTGCCATAACATTTTTATCTAGGAATGAACCAATCAAGTGCCTGAAACCATAAGAACAGATGCTTAGGCTGTGAAGGGAATAGAGAGGGCTCTCTGGCAACCTTTGCCTCTGCTCTCTGCCTGCCCCCAAAGTGCGTTGCAGCCCCAGAAGAGACTGCAGCCACAGGTATTAGCAGTGACGGTGAGGAGGGGGCGGCTCCTGCCGGGGCTGCTTTAAGAGGGGGTTGTCTCAACTCACTTTGGCATGGAGCTGCTGGAAGAGAGAGGCTTATGGTGGGCTCCCGGGGCTGTCTCATGGAGCAACAGTGAGAGCCTCTCCTTGGGTCTGGGGGAGCAGCTGGATGCACTTGGGTGTGGGGCATTGCTTGAAGGAGATGATGGGGGCCAAACCTTTGTGCTAGACAGGGCAGCAGCAGCTGAGCCAGTGTGGGTTTGCGATTGAGAGGGGGATCTTCTCCTTTTAAGTTTCGTGTTGGAAATCCCTCCCCGGTGCCCCCAGAAAAAGATGGGGGTTATGAGAACCAAAGGAGTTTAAATAGAGGGAAGAAACTCCTCTTCTGGTATCGTGTGTTTAAAGTGGGGGGCATCTCCACTCACCTGGGATCTTAAGGGTATTGGTTGAAGGAAAACTTGGCTTTTCTAGGGTGTTAAGGGTATCAGTTGACAGGGAATCCCTGTGTTCTATTTTAAATGGAAGGGGGAAAATATTGTTGTATTTGGGGTTTGAACTGAGGGTTAACCCCTGTTGGAGTCCAGGATATTCCTCTGGCCACCCTGGAGGATTTGAAGGCTGTACAGGAGGGTTTGGAGACTGTACAGGGGGGTCTGGGATCTGTACAGGGGGGTCAGTTAGACCCACACAGATCCCAGGAGGACACTGACTCTGATAGCTGTCCATGGGAGTGAACACTCACATGCAGGAAGAATCACAAATCCTAAGAATTTAAAATAAGTAGTGGATGGTTTATTATAGAATATAAATATAGAAATTAGGATTCTTAGTATATGGGGCTGAAGAGGCAAGATGGAGGAATTGGGGAGTGGTCCCTTGTCCTCCTTGTTCTTATTCTCGTCCCCCATCTTGTGCTGAGTTGGGTTTTAGAGATTGGCTTAGAGTAGAACTGACATGTTAGTAAAGGTAGTAGGTATTGGTAAAATTTTGTAAATAAAAAATACGTCTCGGACAGTGGTTGGGTTGAAGATACTGTACTTAAGGTGCAGGGCTCTCTGACCTGGGGTGGTCCAGCCGCGTGTCTTGCTTTGCTGGGGACGCCTTGCAAAGCTGGACAAGAACTGATAGATAATTAAGAATAAACAGCTTGATAACACAAACTGCTGGACTCAACTTGTCGTCTCTGGCTTCGGTGTGAAACACCCAGGGCGAAGAGAAGACTGAAAACCTTATTACCTCTGGGAACAGCAACCCAGGGGAAACTCCCAGGGGACAGCAACCTTGGGGGAACCCTTAGTACCTTGGAGGCCAGCAACCCCAAGGAGAATCTCAGGGAAACAACAACCCAGAGAAACCCCCCCCCCCCGCTTTTTTTATCATGCTAAGGTCTAAAGTGGGTGCAAAGCCCTGTTGTTGTTCTTTTTAAAGGGTTTGAATTGAGGTAAAAATCTCCCTTTTCCCATCATTGGAGAGATTTAATTTGAGGAAACAAGCTCCTTTTCTGTTCTTGTCGGGGATTAAATTGAAGAGGAGAATACATTTATTTGCCATTGTATTGGTTTAGGGTGAGGTGAGTACTTGCTGTTGCCTCAGTTTCAGGGCTTAAATTGAAGGAAAGCTCAGCTTTGGCAGCATTTGAAGGGTTTAAATCGGGCCGTGCTGAGCCAGGCGAGCCGTGCGGAGCCAAGCGAGCCGAGCCGGGCCGTGCCGGGCCGGCGGGCGGGAGCCGCGGCTCGGAGCTCTCTGCCCGGCCCGGCGCTCCCCGCCCAGCGCGGGGCCGCCCCTGCCCGCCGGGGGAGGAGCGCGATCGTTTCAGGAGGAGCAGCGGTTCTGGCAAACAAATGGGATGCTCGTTTAAAAAAGTAAAAAAATGGTTTCTTTGTGTTAGACAATATAGTCGAGAGAGAACTCGGGGGAGGATGATAGAGGATACCGTATTCTAATATCATTTTAGGGCATTTTGTATTTTCTTTTGTAGCATCAGCTTAATGCTCAAAATCATATATTATAAACAAAAATATGCACTTATATATAGGTACAGTTAAATGTAGAGAATATAAATGGCTATGCTATTTCCTAAATGAAGATATATATGTGGTTTTCATATAATATTACATTCTTTGGTGCTATGTAGTGTTTTGTTTTATTTTTTGGTATTTATTTTGTGTCATTTGGGTTTGGAGAGAAGATGGATTTGTTTGTATTTGAGGTAGAATTAAGTTAAGTAGCTTTTTAAAATAGACTTGTGAAAGGTATTATTGGGATTTTGTTTTTGTTTATTGTATGTAAGGGTTCAGATTGGTAAGGCCAGCTTGCCTGGTGGAGCTTTGGGTGTTTTGTTAGATGCAGTTTTTAATTTTTAAAATTTTTTTCTGTTTAGTGGCTTTAAGGTGGTTTTTAATAATTTACTGTGTACTTTTATTTTGTATGTAGATGTTATAAGGGATGTGGTCTATTTTTTCTTTCTAATTTTTTTATTTTAATTTTTTTATTTTAATTTTTTTATTTTAATTTTTCCTTTGTAAATTTTTCCTTTGTAAATTTTACCTTTTTCTTCACATTTCCTTTTTCTTCACGTTTCCTTTTTCTTCACTTTTCCTTTTATTTTTCTTTTTGTGTCTTACTTGAAATTTTATTTCAAATTTTTTTTTTTCATGTTTTCTTTGTGCCCCTTTTTTTTTCATTACTTATTTATAGCCCAAGTATGTGGAAGTTTGGCTGGTGAGAGCAGAGGAGGTGACAAATGAAATCCATGTCCACTGCAAGTCTGGATAGAATTGAGAGTGCAGCTAGAGAAACCTCTGTATTTTCTGCTAAATTAGAAATCCTGAACAGAGAAAGCTCTGAAGACCAAAATGCCTTCTTTTTTTTTTTTTTTTTTTTTTTTTTTCCTTTTTACCCCCTAACAATTCTCATTGTAGACATTTACAGGATCAGCAGCAGTAACTTGAAGTCGAGGTGTATTTCACAGGTAGCAAGAAAACAAAGTAGACTTTTGATTTTGTAGCTCTCATTGTTTACTAACAAAGAAATCCAAAACAAAACAAATAATATTATTAAAAAACCCACCCTAAATAACAGAGAAAGAGAAAATAGACCAATATTATTTTAATTTCAAACCACTTTCCCCCTTAGAAAACCAGGCTAATGTAATTCTGCTTAATTGTGGTGCTGACGTGTTAGGTTAATGAATTAGCAGAGTTTTAAACATACAGAAATAGACACGAATTTTGAAAAATAAGTACAGAAATATAAAAATATGAATAGATATAATAACAGCAGAAATATAAATATGAAAAATGATATCATGAATAGACATAAATACAATCTATAATATTACTCATTACTTATATTATTACAGTAGTCTATATATTATATCCATAGATATGACTAGAAAAAAGACAGGGTAATGATCAATATAAAACTAATGAATGTAAAGAAATCATGGAATAGAGCTTAAAACAGAGGGGGTTTTTTTGGTTTGAATTGGCTTGGTGGCAGGGGTTGTCTTTGAAGCGGTGGCCGGGTGTCTTTCGGGGCGTTTCTCTTAGGGGATTTCTGTGCACGTTCTCTTTGGGGGGTCCCTTTCTGCGTGTCCCCGACGGGCGGGGAGCCCCGGGCCGGGCCGCGGTGCTGCCGCCCTGTGGACACAGCGCGGTACTGCAGCTCTGCCCCGTGCCCGGCCCCAAGGGGCCCCGGGCTGGAAGCTGGTTCTTAGTGCCCGAGTGCAGTCACTGCCCGGGAGCTCCTGTTCGATTCCGCGCTCCCGGCCGTGTCCGTGCGATGGCCGGGCCGCCCGCGGGACTCGGCAGCAGGAAAACACCGAGCGCTGCGTGTTTAAAGGGAGCCGGCCCCGCTTGCCCGTGCGGCGCCTCGGCCCGGCCCGCGCCGCCCTCAGGGAGCCGAGCAGAGCTGCGGGAGCGCGGGGAGCGGCACCGAGTGCGGTTCGACCGTGTCGAGCTGTCCCGAAGAGCGGAATCTAAGGCACTGCATCCAGTAATAGCCGAGCTGTGCCGGTTAGATCCGAGTGTAGCCGAAGAGCCGAAAACACCCGAGGATTTCCGAACAGCCGAAAAGAGCCGAGCATTGCCGAGATCGGCCGAGTTAAGCTGAACGGCCGAAAATGGCCGAGCGCAACCGATAACAGCCGAACCCAACCGCGTTTAGCCGACTGGAACGGAGTCGAACCGAACAAGCCCCGCCGAACCTCGCCGAGTTCGCCCGGTTTGGACCCTATAGCCGCGGCCGAACCAAGGCTCTGCTGCAGGTGTATTCGAGACATCTTTCCTCTTTGTTTGACAGAAGGAAGAGGGAAAAAAAAAAAAAAAAAAAAAAAAAAAAAAAAGAGGAAGAAAAAACGGGAGCAGTTCCGGGGCGGTCCCGGGGCGGTCCCGGGGCGGTGTGCGCCGTCACTGCCGCCTTCTCGGCGGGCGATTCCAAGGCGCTGTCGGGCTCTCTGCCGGCCGGTCGGCGGGCGGGCGGCCGGGACGCGATGGCGCTGTGCCCGGAGCTGGAGCGCTCGCTGTCGCTGCTGCAGCCGGGCGCCGACCGGGCCCAGCAGCAGCAGGAGCGGCGGGCGGACGCGGCCCCCACGCCCATGGTGTTCATGTGCGCCGGCTGCGGGCGCCCCGTGGGCGACACCCGCACCTGGGGTTCAGTGTCGAGGACAGCGGTCCCATCCTGCTGCGCAGTGAGTACCAGCGCTGCCACCCCCGTGCCGCCGCGGTCGCTGCCGCCGTGCCTCCTGCCCTGCCTCCCGCCGCAGCTGCGGCCGCCAGCGTCGCCGCGGACCCGGGGCGGAAGGGCTCCGAGCTCCCCGGAGAGTGCGGATGGTGAGGGCCGGGCCTGGCTGGACACAGTCCCGGGGGAGTCGGGGTTCCCGGCGCTGGGGACCGGCAAAGGGCCCGGAGCGCTCGTGTGGCCCGAGAGCCCCTGGAGCACTTATCTGGGGTGGGCTGTACAAGCCGCGTATGGCCTAAGGGAGAGGGATTTCTCACAAGGACATGTAGTGATGGACAAGGGAGGCAGCTTTAGATTAAATGTCGGGAAGAAATTTTTCCCTGCGAGGGTGGTGAGGCCGTGGTACAGGTTCCCCAGAGAAGCTGTGGCTGCCCCTGTGTCCCTGGAAGTGCCCAAGGCCAGGTTGGACGGGGCTTGGAACACCCTGGGATAGTGGAAGCTGTCCCTGCCCAGGGCCGGGGGTGGAATGGGGTGAGCTTGAAGGCCCCTTCCACAATTCAGCGATTCTGATGGTCTTGGTCTTGCTGAGGTTAGCCAGCCTGAGGAGCTGATGCAAATTCAGGCTAAAAGATGAGTGCTCATCATTTATACTGTGTAAAGCATGAATGAAAGGTTAAAAAAGTTCTAATGCATGATTTAAAATTTTTTTTTATTTTTAAGAAAAGGGATGGGGAGAGGTGCCTCCTTTTATTTTCTTCTGAATAAATGTTATTCCTTGCTTGCAGCATGGTAGAAACCCTACTCTGCTCTGGCTGCTCCAGGACCCTTGGCAGCAGATCCATGCACGCCTCAAGGCATCTCGACTGCAAGAGGGATTTGTTCTGTGTCCGTACTGACTCTGTTGAAAGGTAAGTGCAGAATGTTTATGGGTCAGCCTGCCAGCTCCACTGCACTCACCAGGCATGGCACTGAGGGTGCTCCTGTTACATCTCTGGCAAGGCTGGAGGGAGCGTCTTCTGCTGCTCTGTCCCACGGTGGTTTTCTGTATTGGTGCTGTTGGCATCCCAGTGCTCAGCTGTAGGGAACATCACCTGTGTAAGGCACATCCTAGAAAAAGAACCAAAACAAACCAACCTGGCCTGCCTTTTGTGTGGGAAGTTGCATTCCAGCCCAGAAAATATCACCAGGTCCAGGGCACTAGAGGGTTCCTTCGCATTTGATTGGAAGAGTTCACAAACCAAGCACCAAAGAGGCCTGGCTGGAGCCTGTTAGGGGTCCGCATGATCAGCAGGGAGTGTGGCCAGAGGGGCTCGGGCAGGACTTGGGGTGGCTCTGCCCTGTGCTGGCCACATCTGCTCTGTCCTTGCTAAGATGGGCAAAGGCAACTCTGACAACTGAGTACGTGCTTGAGACTCTCACTCAGCTGTCTTAAAATCTGTCTAGAAAATGAAAGTGTGCTTGGGTTTAGTTGGTTTATAGCACTTCAAAGGGGTTATTAAAAACTGTATCCTCAATTAAGGCTCCGCACCAGAGTCCTTTTGTGCAGGCATTGTCCTAATAGACAGTGGTTGTTCATCTGGACTGGTTTTAATGTCTCTTTTTTTTTTCTGAAGTTCCCATTTATTTTGCTGTATTGCTGTGGATATTCCCCTTGGTACTCTGGACAGGGTTTGGAGATTTTTTTCTTCATTCCACTGCTAGAGTACTTTTTTTATTGCATGGCAGTAAAATTCTCTCATGCACTAACTTGGCTGCAGAATGGCATTTTCTGGCAAAGGGATGCTGCTTCTGCCTGCCAGCACTGCACTGTTCTTGGTGTCTTGGTGCCATTTTCCACTGTATCCCGTATCCCCAGAATCCACGGCTGTCTCTCAGGGTTCTAAAGGAGTGCTGTGTTTGGATTTTTGGCTTCAGAGTGGGAAGTGCTCTGTAACCTGATGTAACCTGTGGCATCTCAGCTGTAGGCCAGGAACCCTGGAAAAGCAAGCTCGCATTCACGAGGAGCCGCTTACTCTTGAAAGCCCAGCTGTCTTGCAAGAGGTGCCGCACAGGGTGAGTTTTAACCTTACATCATTCTTTGTTGAAATCACCTCTGAGAAGTCTTAATATGCTTCAATGGTTTCTGCAGAACAGCTTATTCCACTCAGAGCAATTCAGTGCATTGTAACATGTACTGGACTGCTTCCTGTAATTGCTGTCGTCGTGCTCTGCAAGACTTTTAGCCACTTTTCCTTCAGTTTTCTTGGTAGTTAGCATTTTCTGTTTATCAAGCACAGCATTAGGTTCCTCTGGCTGTCTCAGAAATTGGATCAGTTGTTTCTAGTTCGTTCTGATTCACTTCTCCAGATCTTCATTTAACTTTTAGCCATGTTTCTTCTGCCTCCTGTGGAAATGGACTTAATGCTTTTGCTGTAACTTTATCTTGAAATAGTAATCATAAATGAATCATGGTAAATCAGGTTGATGTTTTGCTCTACTAAAATCTTGTGACTGCAGGTAGGAAGAGTTGGGAGCGAACAGTCTGAGGAAGTGGACTGTGGAAGCTGAAGGTTGTCCAGCCAAAGCTGAGTGTGTGGCTCTGACACTGACCAAGGCTGGAAAGAGTTACTGTGTGGACAGAGAATGTTAGAGCCGGGTGAGCTTTCACAGGATGAAAGAAGCGAGGAGAGAATCGAATGGAAAGAATTGCTGAGATCAGGTTTGAGCCCTTTCTTTGGGTTTGGGATTTGTTTGTGGTTTTTTTGTTACCTAACACTACCTAGCACTTACTTACTTACTTACTGTGAGATTTGAAGTTTTCTCCAAAAACTCAGAATGAATTTCCCCACTCTGCCCCACTGGTAGCAGCACACAGGAGAACAGAGCCTGTGGTTTGGATCTTGAGGGAGTTCCAGCAGTACAAGCTATGAGTTACCATGTTTCTCCCAAATTTACATCCAGCAAATCTGAGGAATTACCTCTTGCCTGAGCATTCCTGGTCTCTGTGACTCTTTAGTAAGAGACAGCTGGGACTGGCCAAGCTGAGACAGGATCTGTTTTTGTCAAACCATCTATTTCCCATGCGGATGAGAATCTGGGGGGCAAGTGCCCACATCACTCCTCACAAATGCCCACACATACTTCTGGGGCTGCTGTATCTATCTGCTGGATTTGTCAGCGCCAGCATTTGCGAAGGATCACCTTGTGAGCAACTCAAAAGACAGATAAATAGAGGCAGCAGCAATTGTCTTGAGTTTACCTTATGGTAAGGCTTATGGATATTTTTAATCACTATAAGAAGGCTTATGGATATTTTTGATCACTTTCTTAGCACTTGCAATTACCCCTGCTACCACACAAAAGAAACCGAGGAACAGGAAAGCTCCGCTCTGTATCTCTGGCAGAAGAAAAGCCAGCAAACCAGTTTGCGTTCACCCCGATTCCTAGTCCTGTGCTGCAAGTACAGAAATATCTTGAGCCTTTGGGAGGGGGACTGGGACTGTGGAACCCAGCTGCATGTGTCTCCTAGGCCACGTTTTTCTTGGAAGCACCTTTCCTAGTTTCACTGCTTTTTGGAAATGAACTGTTCTGAGCAGAACCAGTACCTTCAGACTCAGGGTCTGAAAACAAAACAACCATAAAAACCACTAAAAAGCCCCAAACCCCACTGCCTAAGAGAACAAAGAAAGAGAAAATATACCGGGATTATTTTAATAAACCTGAATTTGTGGGAGGCACTGGGTTTGTTTTCCCTTCGTGCGGCAGCACGAAGTTTGCACGCATTTTGCTGCCGCTTTGGCTCTCAAGAACTGGAAATGCCTGGATTTCTGCGTGGTTTCCCCAGGTTCTCCTATTTAGCAGGAGCTGCACGGTGAGGTCGGTGTTCTGAGGGAGGCCCTGGCACAGCTGCCAAAGGCCGGGAACGTGGAGTGTGCAGGGAGCATCCGGGGGGCTTCTCCCCCCTGAGTTTCTCCCGGGGTGTGCTGCCTGCACTGCTGGATGTTGGACCCGGCTTTGGGCCGTTCTCCTGCGGTCCCAGCACTGAGTGCTGCCCCTGTGGCCAGACCTTGCCGTGTGCCGGCACCAAACCCGGGCAGCCGGGGCTGCTTTTCCAGCCCTTTGGTGCCACGGGCGGCCCCCGATTGCCGGAGCTCCCCGGCACCCGGCCTGGACTCACTCTGTGGGGGGGCCTGTTCCATCTGCCTCAACCGAGGACATCCTGCCCAGGTTTGACACTTGACTCCCGTTGTTTTTCCTCTTGCAGGCAGCTGGCAAAAGAGGAGAGAGCCCCTGCGAGGCAGAGCCCCTGGAATGCCCTGTCCTGGTCTGAGGTTCCCACTTTTATCTCCGACTCCCGGAGAATTGCTGGAGCAGAACCAGAGAGTGTCCATTTTATTTCCTGCCTTTTCCAATAAACGGTGACTTTCAGCTGGAGTGTGTTCCTGGTGTTATCCTCCTCCTCCTCCTCCCTGGATTTGTAAATAAATGTCCTGATTTTGGCCAAGTAGAATTTTGTTGTTCCAGGCATTGTGGCTCTTTTGTTTCATTGAAACTTCCCAACTCTGCTGAGACTTTGAGATGTCAAATACAAGTAAGACTGGAGTTTCTTGGGATTGTTACTCACACAAAATAGGGATCCTTCTTGGACAGGAGTAACTTGACGTGTTTAATGCCGCTTCCCTTTAAAATCAGAGCAGGGGAAGCAGATTTGAAATCATCATTCCATGAACTTGCACCAAATTCCTCCAAAGCTGCAAAAGTTTTCCTTGTTAGAAATTCCTGAGCTTGTTTTCCAGGCAAGCTGGGATTTAGATGTTCTTTGTTCCTTGGATTTGCTGGTTTTCCTCTCTCTCATTTTAGTAAAGAATTTTTTTTTTTTCATATTTTCCATGCTGATTGGAATTTTTGTACTGCTCAGGGCACATTGCCAAGGAAATGTACCAATTTCATGTTGGTAAATCAGGCATTGTTCAGCACCATATGCCCACAAGTCTGTAAATTTCCAGGGAAACTTGCTAAGTGTTGAATTGCCATAATGAATCTCTTTGTAAAGTTGATTATACTTTTTTCTTTATTTTTAATTACTTTGAATTTTTTATGTAGGGTTTTTTTTTAATAAGTGATGTCTTTTTGTATTTTTAAATTTTTTCTTTTAAGAAATTTTCTATTTTAATTTTTCCTTTGTAATTTTTCCTTTGTAATTTTTCCTTTGTAATTTTCCTATTTTATTTTTTCCTTTTTATTTTTTTCCTTTTTATTTTTTCCTTTTTATTTTTTTCCTTTTTATTTTTTCCTCTTTTTTTCTCTCTTTAACTTTTTCCTTTTTAATTTTTTCCTTTTTATTTTTTTCCTTTTTAATTTTTTCCTTTTTAATTTTTTCCTTTTTATTTTTTTCCTTTTTAATTTTTTCCTTTTTAATTTTTTTCTTTTTATTTTTTCCTTTTTATTTTTTCCTTTTTATTTTTTTCCTTTTTACTTTTTTCCTTTTTATTTTTTTCCTTTTAATTTTTGCTTTTTATTTTCTTTCTTTCTAATTTTTCCTTTTTAACTTTTTAATTTTATTTTTTTCTGTGTTTTACTTGAAATTTTATTTGAAAACTTTTTTTTTTTCTTCATGTTTTCTTTGTGTTGGTGTGTTTTGGTTTGGTCTGGTTTGGTTTGGTTTGGTTTGGTTTGGTTTGGTTTGGTTTTTTCCTCTCTCTCTACTCTTTTATCTACTTTTTTATAGCCCAAGTATGTAGAAGTTTGGCTGGTGGGAACAGAGGAGGTGACAAATGAAATCCATGTCCACTCCACGTCCGGATAGAATTGAGAGTGCAGCTAGAGAAATCTCTGTATTTTCTGCTAAATTAGAAATCCTGAACAGAGAAAGCTCTAAAGACCAAGGGGCCTTCTTTTTTCTTTTTCCTTTTTCCCCCGAACCATTCTCATTGTAGCCATTTACAGGATCAGGAACATTACCTTGAAGTCGAGGTGTATTTCACAGGTAGCGAGAAAACAAAGTAGACTTGATCTTGTAACTCTCATTGTTTAGTAACAAAGAAATCCAAAACAAAACAAACAACATAAAAAAAAAAAAAAAATCCACCAACCCCACAAAAGAACAGAGAAAGAGAAATTATACCAATATTATTTTAATTTAAAACCACTTTCTCCCTTAGAAAACCAGGCTAATGTAATTCTGCTTAATTGGGGTGCTGTCGTGTTTAGGTTACTGAATTAATAGAGTTTAAAACATACAGCAATAAACACGAATTTTAAAAACTAAGTACAAAAATATGAATATATATAATAAAACAAATATAAATATGAAAAATAATATCGTAAGTAAATGCAATCTATAATATTTCTCATTACTTATATTATATACAGTAGTCTATATATTACATCCATAGATATGACTAGAAAAAAGACATGGTAATTATCAATATTAAAATAATAAATGTAAAGAAATAATGGAATAGAGCTTAAAACAGAGGGGGTTTTTTGGTTTGAATTTGCTTGGTGGCAGGGGTTCTCTTTTAAGCGGCGGCCGGGTGTCTTTCGGGGCGTTTCTTTTAGGGGGTTTCTGTGCACGTTCTCTTCGGGGGTCCCTGTCTGCTGTGGACACAGCGCGGTACTGCAGCTCTGCCCCGGGCCCGTCCCAGTGCTGCCGCCCTGTGGACACAGCGCGGTACTGCAGATGTTCATCCCAGGGGAGTTGCTGGCTTGGCTAGAATTGGTTTCCCAGTAAAACTGGGGGTTGTCTAGAAAACCTGAATTTGTGGGAGGCACTGGGTTTGTTTTCCCTATCCCTGCATCACAGTCAAGAACACTCCTGGAGCTGTGTTAGGCAGTGGAAGGAGGGGAGAGCTGCATTTATTGAATTCCTTTGTTGTTGTTATTGTTGTATTTTTTCATGCTATTTTATTTTATTGTGTTTTAGATTTTCATGTTTTTTTATTTTGACTTTTAAAAAATATTTTAATGTTTCCTCAAATTTTTAATTTTTCGATTTTTAGTTTACTTTTATATTTTATAGTTATGATTTCACTTTTTATTTTATTTTCAATACCTTTTAAATTTTTATTTAGATTTATGTTTTATTTTTATGTTTGCGGTTGTTTTGTATTTTTTAATGTTTCCTTAGTAATTTTTCCTTTGTCATTTTTTCCTTTGTCATTTTTTCCTCTATAATTTTTCCACTATAATTTTTTCCTTTTTAATTTTTTATTTTTTATTTTTCTCTTTTTAATTTTTCTCCTTTTTAATGTTTTCCTTTCTAATTTTTTCCTTTCTGATTTCTCCTTTCTCGATTTTGTCAGGCACCCCCCTTTAAAACCGGGGTGCCTTCGGCCGTGCCACAACAAAGATGGCGGCCCAACAGGAAATGGTTTCAGCCACAAACAAGATGGCAGCCGGAAGTATGGGCAGCCACCTAATGCCCCGCTCAAGATGGCGGCTCGTCGAGCCGCCTTCGACCTTCCAAAGACGGCGGCCAAAAAAGGCGGGAAAACACAAGGACCACCCATGGGCGTCGACCCAACTGCCTGCGCCCGACCCCGAAAACGGCGCCGCTCAGGAACAATTTTCAGCGTCGCTTCCCGGCGCGAGGGAGCTGTGTGCCCGCTGTGCCGCGCCGCGGTGCGGTTGCGGCAGCCATTTTGGTGAGGCGCCTGAGTAACCAGCTACCCGGGGCCTTCGGGGGTGCCACAAAAAAGATGGCGGCTCTACCGGATGTGTCTTCACCACAACCAAGATGGCGGCTACAACGGGCGGAAGTAACGTTTATATAGGGTTTATATAGGGTTTGGACCCTATAGCCGCGGCCGAACCAAGGCTCTGCTGCAGGTGTATTCGAGACATCTTTCCTCTTTGTTTGACAGAAGGAAGAGGGGAAAAAAAAAAAAAAAAAAAAAAAAAAAAAAGAGGAAGAAAAAACGGGAGCAGTTCCGGGGCGGTCCCGGGGCGGTCCCGGGGCGGTGTGCGCCGTCACTGCCGCCTTCTCGGCGGGCGATTCCAAGGCGCTGTCGGGCTCTCTGCCGGCCGGTCGGCGGGCGGGCGGCCGGGACGCGATGGCGCTGTGCCCGGAGCTGGAGCGCTCGCTGTCGCTGCTGCAGCCGGGCGCCGACCGGGCCCAGCAGCAGCAGGAGCGGCGGGCGGACGCGGCCCCCACGCCCATGGTGTTCATGTGCGCCGGCTGCGGGCGCCCCGTGGGCGACACCCGCACCTGGGGTTCAGTGTCGAGGACAGCGGTCCCATCCTGCTGCGCAGTGAGTACCAGCGCTGCCACCCCCGTGCCGCCGCGGTCGCTGCCGCCGTGCCTCCTGCCCTGCCTCCCGCCGCAGCTGCGGCCGCCAGCGTCGCCGCGGACCCGGGGCGGAAGGGCTCCGAGCTCCCCGGAGAGTGCGGATGGTGAGGGCCGGGCCTGGCTGGACACAGTCCCGGGGGAGTCGGGGTTCCCGGCGCTGGGGACCGGCAAAGGGCCCGGAGCGCTCGTGTGGCCCGAGAGCCCCTGGAGCACTTATCTGGGGTGGGCTGTACAAGCCGCGTATGGCCTAAGGGAGAGGGATTTCTCACAAGGACATGTAGTGATGGACAAGGGAGGCAGCTTTAGATTAAATGTCGGGAAGAAATTTTTCCCTGCGAGGGCGGTGAGGCCGTGGTACAGGTTCCCCAGAGAAGCTGTGGCTGCCCCTGTGTCCCTGGAAGTGCCCAAGGCCAGGTTGGACGGGGCTTGGAACACCCTGGGATAGTGGAAGCTGTCCCTGCCCAGGGCCGGGGGTGGAATGGGGTGAGCTTGAAGGCCCCTTCCACAATTCAGCGATTCTGATGGTCTTGGTCTTGCTGAGGTTAGCCAGCCTGAGGAGCTGATGCAAATTCAGGCTAAAAGATGAGTGCTCATCATTTATACTGTGTAAAGCATGAATGAAAGGTTAAAAAAGTTCTAATGCATGATTTAAAATTTTTTTTTTTATTTTTAAGAAAAGGGATGGGGAGAGGTGCCTCCTTTTATTTTCTTCTGAATAAATGTTATTCCTTGCTTGCAGCATGGTAGAAACCCTACTCTGCTCTGGCTGCTCCAGGACCCTTGGCAGCAGATACATGCACGCCTCAAGGCATCTCGACTGCAAGAGGGATTTGTTCTGTGTCCGTACTGACTCTGTTGAAAGGTAAGTGCAGAATGTTTATGGGTCAGCCTGCCAGCTCCACTGCACTCACCAGGCATGGCACTGAGGGTGCTCCTGTTACATCTCTGGCAAGGCTGGAGGGAGCGTCCTCTGCTGCTCTGTCCCACGGTGGTTTTCTGTATTGGTGCTGTTGGCATCCCAGTGCTCAGCTGTAGGGAACATCACCTGTGTAAGGCACATCCTAGAAAAAGAACCAAAACAAACCAACCTGGCCTGCCTTTTGTGTGGGAAGTTGCATTCCAGCCCAGAAAATATCACCAGGTCCAGGGCACTAGAGGGTTCCTTCGCATTTGATTGGAAGAGTTCACAAACCAAGCACCAAAGAGGCCTGGCTGGAGCCTGTTAGGGGTCCGCATGATCAGCAGGGAGTGTGGCCAGAGGGGCTCGGGCAGGACTTGGGGTGGCTCTGCCCTGTGCTGGCCACATCTGCTCTGTCCTTGCTAAGATGGGCAAAGGCAACTCTGACAACTGAGTACGTGCTTGAGACTCTCACTCAGCTGTCTTAAAATCTGTCTAGAAAATGAAAGTGTGCTTGGGTTTAGTTGGTTTATAGCACTTCAAAGGGGTTATTAAAAACTGTATCCTCAATTAAGGCTCCGCACCAGAGTCCTTTTGTGCAGGCATTGTCCTAATAGACAGTGGTTGTTCATCTGGACTGGTTTTAATGTCTCTTTTTTTTTCTGAAGTTCCCATTTATTTTGCTGTATTGCTGTGGATATTCCCCTTGGTACTCTGGACAGGGTTTGGAGATTTTTTTCTTCATTCCACTGCTAGAGTACTTTTTTTATTGCATGGCAGTAAAATTCTCTCATGCACTAACTTGGCTGCAGAATGGCATTTTCTGGCAAAGGGATGCTGCTTCTGCCTGCCAGCACTGCACTGTTCTTGGTGTCTTGGTGCCATTTTCCACTGTATCCCGTATCCCCAGAATCCACGGCTGTCTCTCAGGGTTCTAAAGGAGTGCTGTATTTGGATTTTTGGCTTCAGTGTGGGAAGTGCATGATGTAACCTGTGGCATCTCAGCTCTAGGCCAGGAACCCTGGAAAAGCAATCTCTCATTCACGAGGAGCCGCTTACTCTTGAAAGCCCAGCTGTCTTGCAAGAGGTGCCGCACAGGGTGAGATTTAACCTTACATCATTCTTTGTTGAAATCACCTCTGAGAAATCTTAATATGCTTCAATGGTTTCTGCAGAACAGCTTATTCCACCCAGAGCAATTCAGTGCATTGTAACATGTACTGGACTGCTTCCTGTAATTGCTGTCTTGTGCTCTGCAAGACTTTTAGCCACTTTTCCTTCAGTTTTCTTGGTAGTTAGCATTTTCTGTTTATCAAGCACAGCATTAGGTTCCTATTTCTGTCTCAGAAATTTGATATGATGTTTCTAGTTAGTTCCGATTCACTTCTCTAGATCTTCATTTAACTTTTAGCCATGTTTCTTCTGCCTCCTGTGGAAATGGACTTAATGCTTTTGCTGTAACTTTATCTTGAAATATTAATCACAAATTAATCATGGTAAATCAAGTTGATGTTTTGCTCTACTAAAATCTTGTGACTGCAGGTCGGAAGAGTTGGGAGCGAACAGCCTGAGGAAGTGGACTGTGGAAGCTGAAGGTTGTCCAGCCAAAGCTGAGTGTGTGGCTCTGACACTGACCAAGGCTGGAAAGAGTTACTGTGTGGACAGAGAATGTTAGAGCCAGGTGAGCTTTCACAGGATGAAAGGAGCGAGGAGAGAATCGAATGGAAAGAATTGCTGAGATCAGGTTTGAGCCCTTTCTTTGGGTTTGGGATTTGTTTTGGTTTTTTTGTTACCCAACACTGCTTAGCATTACTACTGTGAGATTTAAAGTTTTCTCCAAAAACTCAGAATTAATTTCCCCACTCTGCCCCACTGGTAGGCACCGCATCTCTTAGAAAAGCTCCTACCCACCATCTTCACTGCCCCAGTTTGAAGTAGTGCTCCAGTTTAGCCCGTAGTAATGGGTCTTACATCCCTTTCTGTTCAGGTAACTACACCATTTTGTTATTGACATATCTGCCAGAGGAGCCTACATTACTCCAGTGTAATTTGTGAGGCAGTTTCTGCTCTAACAAGTTTTTGAATGCTGCTCAACTGCAAGAGAGCTCCTTCTGGATGTTTGAAGGTGACAGAAGAGATGGTCGCATCCCAGGAGCTTGATTTTGGAATGTTTAATGGAATTGGCCCAGTAGCTTTTACTTGTGGGCTTTGCAAGTCTGCCCACAGCAGGTCCAGCCTGTGCTTCAACTTAGAGCCCTCAGTGGGCAGGGAAATGGACCTTGGAGAGATTGTTACAGCTCTACTTAACGCTTTCTGAATTGGGATGATTTTCTGGAAGTAGGCTGTCCATTCTGACCCATTTTCTTCTCTCTCCTTGCAGACTGTAGCTGCTAAAAGGCTGAGGTGAGACCAGGATCTGCAAAATCTCTGACTCTCCATGTCTTCCCAAGGCTGAAGCCGTGTTTGCTGTCAATGACAACCCAGTGGAAGATGCTAAAGACTGAAAACTTTGGGGTTTTTCCCCTGAATCCCATGACACTCTCTGCAGCTGTGCCCTGCATATCTCTTAAAAGAGTTTCCGGCTTTAGAAGGGTTTTACCCTGTGCAATATTGATCTATAAGTCAATGAAAAAGAATCTTACTGTATCAATGTGATGTTACTTGGTTTGAGTTGTTTAATTAAAGCATATCATTGATAAGGGGTTTGAGAATCCCTTGGACGGCCCTTGGGGCTGGCAGCTCTGATTTATTTTCTCTTCATTCCTTTAATGTCGTTCAATTATTTCTTAAGCAATTACTGCAATTTGGATATCCAGTAAGGACAGCAGCATTCCCACTCTGCTGGATTGGGAAATCCAAGCCCAATTCCTTGGAGAGATTGAGGGGATGGGGAGCTGAGCCTCAGGCTGGGTTTTGACAGTGGGAATTCGGTGAGGAAGAAAGAAGAGAGATTTCCCCAAAAAGGGGTTTAGGCCAGTTCTGCTGGCTTTGGGTGCCTCTACCTCCCAAAAATCCTCCTGGTTCAACAGGACTTGAAGAAGCAGCAGGATGTGCTAGGGGCCTGTGCTGAGACCCCCAAACCCTGGTCAGGGAGGCTGGGAAGTGTCAGCTCCAGAGGAACACCAGAGAGGGGCTACGCTGGGACGCCTCAAATTGCAGCCAGAGATGCTGGGCACTGCTGCACCTTTGGGACACTGCAGCGAGGCTCCACTGCCTGATGCAGAGAGCTGTCCCATTATTGTTTGTCGGGCTTAGAAGCGGGCAGGTCATTCCAGCTGCACGGGTTGAAAAGCCCAGGGGAGCAGGTGGAGTCGCAGACGATCACACAGAAGCCAAGCTGGGAGAGGAAATGAGCTGTGCCACAGATTTCTTTTTCCCCAATGCCCCAGCACAGCCCCGGCTGCGGGCGGATCAAGAGCGGCTCGGCCCCAGTGCCCGGCCCGGAGCGGCTCCTGCCGCCCGCCGCCATCCCGGTCCCAGTCCCGGCCCCAACGCCGCCCCGGTGCTCCGGCCCCCAGACGCACAGCCCGCCCGCCGGGGGAGAGGCGGCTGCTCTCGGGACCCCCAGCCGACACCGAGAGGAGCCGAACGAGAAACCCCCAGTCCCACTCCCGGCTCTGCCTCAGTGCCCCGAGCTCCGCCCAGCCCGGGAGCAGCCCGGGCTGGGCTCCAGTGTGAGGGGGGGCCGGCCCGGGGGAGAGGGGCGGGGCCGGCTCGGGGGAGAGGGGCGGGGCCGGCTCGGGGGAGAGGGGCGGGGCCGGCCCGGAGGAGAGGGGCGGGGCCCGCTCGGAAGAGAGGGGCGGGGCCGGCCCGGAGGAGAGGGGCGGGGCCGCGGGCGATGGTCCCACCTACAACTCGGGCAGGGCGGGGAGGGCTCGGGGTGGGGCCGGGGCTCTGTGAGGCACTGCTGCAGATGTGGAAGTGTCTGAGCTGGAGATATGCAGAGAACATCTGAATTCCATACTTGCCCCTTGTGCAATGAAGAACTAAGTTGCACGCGAGGGGAGCAGTATTTATAAACTGTCTCCATATTTCCCTGTCATTCTGGCTGTTTGGATTTAGCCTGGGCTTATCAGCTAGATCATAAACAAGCCAACCCAGCTCCTGAACTCTCAATGAAATGCTTCTACAGACAGACAAGCTAGTAATGATTCCAAAGGAAAAATTGTAAATGAAGGCTAATGATTGCTGGGGAATTTCCTTAGGAACTTCCTTAGGAATGATGAACTTCACACACAGAATTTTGGAGGTGGAATCCAAATTTCAGCCTTGGGCACTTGCAGGAGAAGAGGGATCCTTATCCATAGCAAGGAAAGTCTGGTGCCCCAGTGTGTCAAGTGCTGACAGTGAACTGTCTAGGGAATGAGCAGCAAGTCCCCCCTGCCCTCACACTCAGAGCGGCAGCAGCCACAGGTGTCAGCTATGAGAATGATGAGGACAGGGAACAAAGACAGCTGGGTGCTGTAACGATGATGAGGGGGCGGGTCCTCCCGAGGCTGCTTTAAGAGGGGGTGCCTCAGCTCAGTTCCGCATGGAGCTGCTGGAAGAGAGAGGCTTATGGTGGCCTCCCAGGCATGTCTCATGGAGTGATGGTGAGAGCCTCTCATTGGGTCTGGGGGAGCAACTGGATGCACTTGGGTGTGGGGCTTTGCTTGAAGGAGGTGCTGGGGGGCAAACCTTTGTGCTAGACGGGGCAGCAGCCGGTGAGCCAGTGTGGGTTTGTACAGGGGACTTTCACCTTTTGCTTTTCAATTTTATCTTGCTAATCCCTCCCTGCTGCCCCTGAAAAAAATGGGGGTTATGAGGACAAAGGAAGTTTAAATTGAGGGAAGAAACTCCTGTTTTGTTATTGTCTGTGTTTAAATTGGTGAAAAACCCCCTTTGCCTAGGATTTTAATGAATAGTAGTATTTAAATGTGGTTTTTATTAAATATTATGGTTTTTGGTGGTATATAGTGTTTTGCTTTATTTTTTGGTTGTATTTATTAGATGTAATTTAGTTTTTGAGTGAAGATAACTTAATGGATGAGTTTGTTTGTATTTGAGATAGAATTAATTCGAGTAGCTTTTTAAATAGACTTCTGATAAATGTTATTGAGGTTTTGTTTTTATTTATTGTATGTAGGGATTCAGATTGGGTAGGGCTGGCTTGGGTGATGGAGATTTGGGTGTTTTGTTGGATGCAGCTTTTAATATTTAAAAGTTTTTTCTGTTTAGTTTTTTTAAGGTGGTTTTTACTATTTCACTGTGTAGATTTATTTTGTTTGTTGATGGTGTATGATAAGGGATACGGTCTATTTATTTAATGTTGTATTTCTTACTTCAGGTGTTGATCATGTTTTTTTTTTTAGACTGGGTTTTGTTGTTTGTTTTTTTTTATGGGGTATGATATGTTAAAGGATATGCTTTCTAAGGCTTACCATGGTGTAATGGGATGTAATATGAGGTACAGGGTCTGCTTTCAGTCATTTAGTGGTGTTTATTGTTATTGCGGTGAGTATGTAGTGTTTTGGTTGGTTTGAGGTAGTGTGATGTAGTTAATTTGTTAGGATTTTCTAATACATGTGGTTGGATTATTGTTTCTTTTATTGCAAGGGTTTATTCATTTGGTTTATTTGGTTGCAGTATATGTTTGATAGGTTCAGATAATTTGGGAGATACTGTTCATGGTTAAATTGATCTTTTGGTTTTGTGTGTATATATAGGTGATTTTTTTGTTTGGATGGTTTGAGGCATTATGGGTTTATTGAATTAGGAATAATATTTTTGGTGTTGTTAAGTTTATTTGTGATATTTTTATATTTGCGGCATGATTTGTTTGTTGTTTTGGTGGGTCTTATTTGTTTTATTTTTGCAAACATGGCAGTGATATGGTGGATTTTTTAGGTAGTTTTTTGGGGTAGTGACATTCCTGTTTTGTTGCGGTGTGGATTTTCTACTCTAAGTTTTCAAGCTAGCTTTCTATTTCATTTGTGTGTTATGATTTAAATTATACATACTGTTAGGTGTCAATCCTCTGTGCCCCTGCCTCTATTTCTAGAGCTTTCCCTGCCAGTCTTTTTTAAATCGATATATCATTTGCTGTTTCATATCATCACACTGCTTCTGCTATTCCCATTGGATTTTGTTCTGTACTCCCTGCCCTAAACCCCTCCCTGAGTGCATTTTCATTGGTTGCTTGCTTTGTATTGCCCTGTCTATAAAACGCACGGGAGGACACGTGCCCCCGGTCTTTGGGGTCCAGCTTTTAGTTGTTATGCTTCAGTTATACCTGTAATAAATCTCCTTAGTTTACCCCAAGACCCGTCTCGTCTTCACTTTGTCTCTGCGCGCATAGACTGGCTGAACCAGAGTCCCGGTGGGGAAGTGAGAGCTCCCCGGGGGAAGGTGTCGCACCCCTGAATGTCGCTGCGTGCCCTGGGGTTTAGGAAAACACGCACAGCGACACTGTTTACTAGTTTAGATTTTTTCATGTTGTTAATTAGTTTGGGTTTTTTAGTTATTTTATAGAGTAATGGTTATTATTTATGAGTTAGTGTAGGTTTTTTTAGTTGTGTTTAGGGTCAGTTGTAGGTCAGTTTTGAGTTCAGCAAGTTGGATTGATTTATATCTTCTGCTAGTTTTTGTGATTTGCTGTGTGGAATTCTCTATGGTTGTTTCCAGTTTTTGTTCTATTTTTATGATGTGATAAGAATTGTTAGTGAAAAGACTCTAGTGTTCTTTGTTTGTATGGTGGAGTTTTTTAGTTTGTGTTCATTTTTTGATTTTTTTTTGTTAATGGTAATAAAGATTTTTTGGGGGGTTAATTTGTGATTACTTGAAAGATTTTAGGGACATTTAGGCTTTTTTATGTGGGTGTGCTGTATGAAGAGAGTAATTTATTTGTTTTATGTGATGTTGGTGGTGTGGTGGGTAGAGGGCCTTTTTGTAGTAGTTATTTTAAATGTTTGAGGGGTTTTGGCACTTTAGTTACAGTGGGACTTTTAAATTTTATTTTTAGTTAGTTTTTTTAGGTTTTATTACAGTTAACAGTTGTGATTTTTTTTGCTGTGTTAGTAATAGAAGTGGATTTTGATTTTGTATGTAGTGATGGGATTATTGTATATGGCATACTAGTGTTGACTGGGATTTAAATTTCTGTGGTTCTGATGTGTTAGGTTAATATGTTTATGTATTTCAAAACACATGGGATTTTGCTTTTTGTTTGGTTAGAGACAGGCCTTTTTAAGTTTGGGGAGGTTCTGGATGTATATTTGAGTTTTTTTAAAGGAATTGGACGAGGTATTATTTTCATTATATTTAGTAGTTTGATTATGGGTCATCAGAGTTGGCTTTTTTTGGTGCAATTTTTTTTGAGTTTTCTTTTTCAAAGTTCATGTATTTGTGTGGTTAGGGCAGTGGTGTTTCTGGTGTAACTCTAAGCATCCATTGTTGTTTGTGTGTTCCAGCTGCTCTGCTCGTATTACATTGAGACCCCCTTACAGAGCGGCAAACAGCTCTGCTGAGACCGTGCCCTGATGTTTGGTTTTCTTTGTGAGAGCTGACTGAGACACAGCAGCCCGGGGACAGCAGGGAATTCCCCAAGGGCAGGACGGCCTTCCTTTGCACCCGACGCAGATTCTCGTTCCCGGAAGTCCCAGAGATAAGTGGAGGGCTATGAGCCACAGAGGGGATGAAAGCAGGGTGCCGGGTGGGAACTCGCGGAGAGGGGTCTGGAGTCAGCTCTGCAGACCGGGATGGCCCAGATGTGACCCTTTAGGCCACATCGAGGGAAAGTCTCCGTTTTGATCACAGTGCTGAGGTGTGCAGGGCAGAGCAGTCCCAGGCCATGTGGAGTCACTTGTCTGTTGTGCACTCTGTGTCTTTTGGGCGTCTCACATGCAATATCTTCTGCCTTAGCCCTTCGAGGAGCCTCTCGGAAACACCAGGCATCGTTCTTAATACCTCCCTATTCCTCAGCTCGGTGGCTTTGACTTGGGACCTCGCACGCACATCAGAATCACATCTCTCTTCAGAAGCATCCGGTCCCAGGTCTTTTCAGGTCTTGTTCTGAGCTGTACTGACAGCTGTGCACCGCAATGATCCATTGTGGCGGAGTAGGCATTGTAAGAATGCCGAGATAGGTCGAGGTATCTGACCGTAGGTTTCTCGGGCATCCATCTTTGCGGTTCTCGGACGAAGCAGTTCTGCTGGCGTCTTCTTGCTGCCGGGTTCTTTGAGCGTCATCGGCTCTACATCGGTCTTACCTCGGTCATCTCCTTCCGCATTCTCTCGGCCCTCAGGGTCCTTCTTCTTGCCAAGCCTTTTCTCTCGCTGTTGCGTCCTTCTCGTTTGTGGTGTCCTGTGTCACGGGTGTTGGTGTGCGTTTGGCCCTGCGCTGCTCTGCCCTGCTGCGTAGCCTGGGTGTAGGGGTAATAGGGCATGTCCCGGGGACTTGAAGTTTGCAGTGTAGGGTGTAGTGGGAGCGTAGAGGGTATTTTTAGGTGGGCACAAGATGCCTGGAGGTTTTAAGTTATCCTGCAGTGCTCTGACTTTTGTACTGACTTTCAGATGCAGATGGATTAAATCTGTGGCAGAGGGCCCCATCCTGGGTGAGGGTGTTCTCCTCCTCCACTGCCTGAAGAAGAAGGTTGGTTGGTGTTGGTCTTGGCAGGGGAGGTGTGAATGGTGGCTACATTGCAGCATTGTTCTTTGTGTTTATTTTTAGGTACTAAAGCTGGGTATTGGCAGTAAAGGTCAATGAAGCAAGGTGAGCAGTGACTGGTGGATAGAAGCAGTTTTTATTGCTCAGGTCTTAATTTCTGGTGCAGCTCTAAGCATCCACTGTTGTTTTTTTATTTTAGTTGGTTCACTTGCTGGATGTCCCAGCCCTGGATGCCAGAGGCCAGATGGGTGTAAGCTTAAGGTACACTTGTGGCATACCTTAGTTGGACTGGGGAGGTTGCTGTTTCACACTGTTTCAGCATGCATTTTTGCTTGATTTCTTTGCAGGTGCTGCTGCTGCCCTAGGCATGCCAAGGAACGGAGGAGAGCAGGTGAGGGGGCATTTAGGCAGGGTCGCTCCTGGGCAAGGGGTTAAGCATGTACCTTTTCATTTTGCAGGTATCCTCCGGGCAGCCTCTGGAGTCGAATGTAGATCTAAGATGAGCCAGGACAGCAGTGTGGAGGAGACCTGGGGATTATTCTTCTGGAGGGGATCGTCACATTTTCATTTTCATGGTCCTAGGTGCCCTGTGGAGGTGCAGAGCTGATTTTGGATACGGCAGCACCGAAGCGGACACAGAGAATGTCTCGATGTTGACGGTCCTGATGCGTTCTTTTCAATCAAGAATGGATTTTGTCTACTCATCTCCTGAAAGATAAGTGTTGGGGCTGGTGGTCAGGAGCAGAGGAAAAACTTTTTCTGTTCTAGGAGGCAATTTAAAGTTAGCTGAGACGAGAGGGCTGTAGAGGGATGGACCATTTGGAAGTAAAGGGAGAGCATTTCTCCTCAGCCTCGTTGGAGCCTTCCCTGGCCAGGACAGTTCTGACCCCTCTCCGTGTTCTAGCGAGCTTTGTGGTGTCAGCCATCTTCAGGAGTGCACAGGGTTAGGGTGCACCAGGGGATGCCTGGCCCACCCTGGGATCCGTGTCCTAGGAGGAACCCAAGTTGCAGGTTGTAGGGTTCAGCAGGGGCACTTGACAGTGACACACAGAGGCTGAGGGAGGGCTTGAGAGGGAAAGGACTCAAGGGCTAGAGAGCACAGAGTGAAAATAAGGGCTACAAGTTAGAATACAGATATATCAGCCCTCACAGCAGCCCCTCCCAACCCTTGTTGTTCTGAGAGTAGGTGCTGGCAGCAACCCTAATGCAGGACAATGCCAGAACTCGTGAGAAGTGCAGGCAGTAACCCTAAGGCTAGGGTGAGGCAGGAAGTGATAGTGGGGAGCAGCATCCGACAGGGTTGAGTATAACCGGGGGTTTCCCGCCCCAGCCCACCCTGCGATCGTCTGTCTCTCCGCAGCCGGGGATTGCTGCCTGTCCCCGCTCGAGGCGACGGTCGGCTGGGCTTCGTGGCCATTGCCACCGCAAAGAGCTCTTCAGCTCTGTCAGCCTCTGCCCTGACTCAGGGCCACGCTTCGGATAGGAAGGGCAAACTGTGGATGATGTGTCTCGCTTGCGGGACAACTCTTGGGACCCTAACGGTAAAGGCGCGTCCTCGGCTGCAAGCGTAGGGTTCTCGAGAAGTAGGGTTCAGCAGGGGCACTTGATAGTGACACACAGAGCCTGAGGGAGGACTTGAGAGGGAAAGGACTCAAGGGCTAGAGAGCACAGAGTGAAAATAAGGGCTATAGCCAGGGATACAAGTTAGAATACAGATATACCTGCCCTCACAGCATCCCTCCCAACACCCCTGTTTTTCTGAGAGTAGGTGCCGGCAGCAACCCTAATGCAGGACAGTGCCAGAACTCCTGAGAGGTGCAGGCAGTAAGCTGAAGGCTAGGCGAGGCAGAAAGCAGCAGTGGGGTTGTGGATTCCCCTGGGTTTTTTATTAACAGGATATGCCCACCATGGGATCTGTGTCCTGCTCTGGTGAGTGGTCACTGCCCCAAAAACGCGATGAGGACTTTGGCTCTGCAAGTTTGAGCCTCTGAGCGTTGCTAAATCTATTATTCAATGACCCAGGCATTCATAGAAGACAGTGAGTAGCAAAGGGGCAGGTGTTGGTAATTGTGCTGCCAAGGCCTTGTGTTCACATTTGGTTTCCTTTATTGTAGCCGCCTGAGAGACGACAGCCCGGTACCAGTGGGAAATTCCTCAAGGGCGAGGCGGCCTCGTTTTGCACCCGATGCCGATTGGCGTTCCCAGACATCAAAGAGATAAGTGGAGGGCTGTGAGCCACAGAGGGGGCTGAAAGCGGGGTGGCCGGTCAGGAGTCAGCAGGAGGGTTTTTTGAGTCAGATTTGCAGTCTGGGATGGCCAAGATGTGGCCCCTTAGGGACCTAAAGGTAAAGTCTCACTTGATCGAAGTGCTGAACTGTGCAGGGCAGAGCAGTCCCAGGCCATGTGGAGTCACTTGTCTGTTGTGCACTCTGTGTCTTTTGGGCGTCTCACATGCAATGTCTTCTGCCTTAGCTCTTCAAGGAGCCTCTTGGAAACACCAGGCATCGTTCTTAATACCTCCCTATTCCTCAGCTCGGCACCTTTGACACTCGGGACCTCGCACGCACATCAGAATCGCATCTCTCTTCAGAAGCATCCGGTCCCAGGTCTTTTCAGGTCTTGTTCTGAGCTGTACTGGCAGCTGTGCACAGCAGTGATCCCTTATGGCGGATTAGGCCTCGTAAGAAGGCCGAGCTAGGTCGAGGTATCTGACCGTAGGGTTCTCGGGCATCCATCTTTGCGGTTCTCAGACGAAGCAGTTCTGCTGGCGTCTTCTTGCTGCTGGGTTCTTCGAGCCTCATCGGCTCACCATCGGTCTTACCTCGATCGCCTGCTTTCACATTTTCTTGATCCTTAGTCATTCTGGATCATTCATCTTGCCGAGCCTTTTCTCTCGCTGTTGCGTCCTTCTCGTTTGTGGTGTCCTGTGTCACGGGTGTTGGTGTGTGTTTGGCCCTGCGCTGCTCTGCCCTGCTGCGTAGCCTGGGTGTAGGAGTAATAGGACATGTCTTGGGGACTTGAATTTTGCAGTGTAGGGTGTAGTTGGAGCGTAGAGGGTATTTCTAGATGAGCACAAGATGCCTGGAGCTTTTAAGTTATCCTGCAGCGCTCTGACTTTTGTGCTAACTCTCTTTAAGCTGCGGATGGATTAGATCCATGGCAGAGGGCCCCATTCCAGGTGAGGGGCTCTGCCCCATGCAGGTCAGTCACCGTTTGTCTTCAGAGGGGCAGCGTAAATGGTGGCTGTGTTACAGCGCTGTTCTTTGCATTTGTTTTTAGGAAGCATGGCTGGATAGCGGCAGCCAAGGTGAAGCAAACAAGGTGAGCGTTGATTGGTGGACAGAATCAGTTGCTGTTGCTCAAGTCTCTCTTGATGGTGTAACTGTAAGTGTCCATTATGGTGTGTTTTAGGGGGTCCACTCGCATCACGCCGAACTCCGCTCAGCGACCGGACGACGGAGCTGCTTCGCCTCTCTCGTGAGCCGTCGGGGAGCACGACAGGACTCCGTGATGAAGCCTCCATCTTCTCCGTTTGAAGGTGCCGTCCGGACTGCGGTAAGGGCCGAGGCGTTGCGGTGGGTCGGGGAGGTAGGGAGGAGGAGCGAGGGTCCACTCAAGTTTCAGCCGTGCCGCATCACCTCGTCTCCTCTTAAGCCAGGTATACCCTGTGACCTTGGCGTGGGGCTCAAGGATCCGGGCCTTTTCGGGAGATGGTGAGTAGCAGAATTGTCAGGTGTTGGCAGTAGTGCTGCCAAGGCCACGTGTTCACGTTTGGTTTCCTTTATTCTAGCCGCCTGAGAGACGACAGCCCGGTACCAGCGGGAAATTCCTCAAGGGCGAGGCGGCCTTGTTTTGCACCCGATGCCGATTGGCGTTCCCAGACATCAAAGAGATAAGTGGAGGGCTGTGAGCCACAGAGGAGTTGAAAGCGGGGTGGCCGGTTTGGTTTTTTGAGTCAGATTTGCAGTCTGGGATGGCCAAGATGTGGCCCCTTGGCCTACTAAAAGGTAAAGTCTCACTTTTGATAGCAGTGCTGAACTGTGCAGGGCAGAGCAGTCCCAGGCCATGTGGAGTCACTTGTCTGTTGTGCACTCTGTGTCTTTTGCGTGTCTTGCCTTTCGTGTCGTTGTCCCTACAAGGGGCCTTTTGGAAACCCTGGCTTGTGTCTTAGCATTTGTAATCTCTGCGTTCCTCAGCTCGGTGGCTTTGACTCGGGACCTCGCACGCACATCAGAATCACATCTCTCTTCAGAAGCATCCGGTCCCAGGTCTTTTCAGGTCTTGTTCTGAGCTGTACTGACAGCTGTGCACCGCAATGATCCATTGTGGCGGAGTAGGCATTGTAAGAATGCCGAGATAGGTCGAGGTATCTGACCGTAGGGTTCTCGGGCATCCATCTTTGCGGTTCTCGGACGAAGCAGTTCTGCTGGCATCTTCTTGCTGCCGGGTTCTTTGAGCCTCATCGGCTCTACATCGGTCTTATCTCGGTCATCTCCTTCCGCATTCTCTCGGCCCTCAGGGTCCTTCTTCTTGCCGAGCCTTTTCTCTCGCTGTTGCGTCCTTCTCGTTTGTGGTGTCCTGCATCACGGGTGTTGGTGTGCGTTTGGCCCTGCGCTGCTCTGCCCTGCTGCATAACCTGGGTGTAGGGGTAATAGGGCATGTCCCGGGGACTTGAAGTTTGCAGTGTAGGGTGTAGTGGGAGCGTAGAGGGTATTTTTAGGTGGGCACAAGATGCCTGGAGCTTTTAAGTTATCCTGCAGCGCTCTGACTTTTGTCCTAAATTTTTTTCAGATGCGGATGGATTTTTCCCTGGCAGAGCACCCCAAGGAGGAAACGGTTGTGGGTGAGAGACTTGCACACTGAAGGTACCTTGGAAAATGTGTAGCTTTGTCCTGGATTTTGGGGTTTTTTAAAATTTTCTACAAGGTTTTAAATATGAGCTTGTTAGAATTTAATGGTAAGGACTGAAAACGGGTTGGCTGCCAAGTTATACATAACAAAGTCAACTTTTTTGAATATCTGTGAGGCTTCTATTTTGTTTTTGAGACTTTCCTTTTTTGCTGACTTTTGCTCTCACTCTCACGTCTTTCCCTTTCGCTCTCACTCTCACTTCTTTCCCTTTCGCTCTCACTCTCACTTCTTTCCCTTTCGCTCTCACTCTCACTTCTTTCCCTTTCGCTCTCACTCTCACTTCTTTCCCTTTCGCTCTCTTTCTCTCTCTCTCTAACTTTCTGTTTCTCTCTCTCTCTCTCTCTCTCTAACTTCATTTCTGTTTCTGTCTTTTTCTAGTTCTCTCTCTAACTTTATTTCTCTTTCTCTCTATTTCTAGTTCTCTCTCTAACTTTATTTCTCTTTCTCTCTATTTCTAGTTCTCTCTCTAACTTTAACTTTATTTCTCTCTATTTCTAGTTCTCTCTCTAACTTTAACTTTATTTCTCTCTATTTCTAGTTCTCTCTCTAACTTTATTTCTCTCTCACTCTCCCTCTTTTTCTCTTTCGCTCTCACTCTCCCTCTTTTTCTCTTTCGCTCTCACTCTCCCTCTTTTTCTCTTTCGCTCTCACTCTCCCTCTTTTTCTCTTTCGCTCTCACTCTCCCTCTTTTTCTCTTTCGCTCTCACTCTCCCTCTTTTTCTCTTTCGCTCTCACTCTCCCTCTTTTTCTCTTTCGCTCTCACTCTCACTTCTTTCCCTTTCGCTCTCACTCTCACTTCTTTCCCTTTCGCTCTCACTCTCACTTCTTTCCCTTTCGCTCTCACTCTCACTTCTTTCCCTTTCGCTCTCACTCTCACTTCTTTCCCTTTCGCTCTCACTCTCACTTCTTTCCCTTTCGCTCTCACTCTCACTTCTTTCCCTTTCGCTCTCTTTCTCTCTCTTCTTTCCCTTTCGCTCTCTTTCTCTCTCTTCTTTCCCTTTCGCTCTCTTTCTCTCTCTCTCTAACTTCATTTCTGTTTCTGTCTATTTCTAGTTCTCTCTCTAACTTTATTTCTCTCTCTCACTTTATTTCTAGTTCTCTCTCTAACTTTAACTTTATTTCTCTCTCACTCTCCCTCTTTTTCTCTTTCGCTCTCACTCTCACTTCTTTCCCTTTTGCTCTCACTCTCACTTCTTTCCCTTTCGCTCTCACTCTCACTTCTTTCCCTTTCGCTCTCTTTCTCTCTCTTCTTTCCCTTTCGCTCTCTTTCTCTCTCTCTCTCTAACTTTCTGTTTCTCTCTCTCTCTCTCTCTCTCTCTAACTTCATTTCAGTTTCTCTCTCTCTCACTTTATTTCTAGTTCTCTCTCTAACTTTAGTTCTCGTTCTCTCTATTTCTAGTTCTCTCTCTAACTTTAGTTCTCGTTCTCTCTATTTCTAGTTCTCTCTCTAACTTTAGTTCTCGTTCTCTCTATTTCTAGTTCTCTCTCTAACTTTAGTTCTCGTTCTCTCTATTTCTAGTTCTCTCTCTAACTTTAGTTCTCGTTCTCTCTCTAACTCTATTTCTAGTTCTCTCTATTTCTCGTTCTCTCTCTAACTTTATTTCTCGTTCTCTCTATTTCTCGTTCTCTCTCTAACTTTATTTCTCGTTCTCTCTATTTCTCGTTCTCTCTCTAACTTTATTTCTCGTTCTCTCTATTTCTCGTTCTCTCTCTAACTTTATTTCTCGTTCCCTCTATTTCTCGTTCTCTCTCTAACTTTATTTCTCTCTATTTCTAGTTCTCTCTCTAACTTTAACTTTATTTCTCTCTATTTCTAGTTCTCTCTCTAACTTTAACTTTATTTCTCTCTATTTCTAGTTCTCTCTCTAACTTTAACTTTATTTCTCTCTATTTCTAGTTCTCTCTCTAACTTTAACTTTATTTCTCTCTATTTCTAGTTCTCTCTCTAACTTTATTTCTCGTTCTCTCTATTTCTAGTTCTCTCTCTAACTTTATTTCTCGTTCTCTCTATTTCTAGTTCTCTCTCTAACTTTATTTCTCCTTCTCCAGCGCCCAGCCTGGACTTGCTCTGTGGGGGGGCCTGTTCCATCTGCCTGAACCAAGGACATCCTGCCCAGGTTTGACACTTGACTCCCGTTGTTTTTCCTCTTGCAGGCAGCTGGCAAAAGAGGAGAGAGCCCCTGCGAGGCAGAGCCCCTGGAATGCCCTGTCCCGGTCTGAGGTTCCCACTTTTCTCTCCAACTCCCGGAGAATTGCTGGAGCAGAACCAGAGAGTGTCCATTTTATTTCCTGCCTTTTCCAATAAACGGTGACTTTCAGCTGGAGTGTGTTCCTGGTGTCATCCTCCTCCTCCTCCTCCCTGGATTTGTAAATAAATGTCCTGATTTTGGCCAAGGAGAATTTTGTTGTTCCAGGCATTGTGGCTCTTTTGTTTCATTGAAACTTCCCAACTCTGCTGAGACTTTGAGATGTCAAATACAAGTAAGACTGGAGTTTCTTGGGATTGTTACTCACACAAAATAGGGATCCTTCTTGGACAGGAGTAACTTGACGTGTTTAATGCCGCTTCCCTTTAAAATCAGAGCAGGGGAAGCAGATTTGAAATCATCATTCCATGAACTTGCACCAAATTCCTCCAAAGCTGCAAAAGTTTTCCTTGTTAGAAATTCCTGAGCTTGTTTTCCAGGCAAGCTGGGATTTAGATGTTCTTTGTTCCTTGGATTTGCTGGTTTTCCTCTCTCTCATTTTAGTAAAGAATTTTTTTTTTTTCATATTTTCCATGCTGATTGGAATTTTTGTACTGCTCAGGGCACATTGCCAAGGAAATGTACCAATTTCATGTTGGTAAATCAGGCATTGTTCAGCACCATATGCCCACAAGTCTGTAAATTTCCAGGGAAACTTGCTAAGTGTTGAATTGCCATAATGAATCTCTTTGTAAAGTTGATTATACTTTTTTCTTTATTTTTAATTACTTTGAATTTTTTATGTAGGGTTTTTTTTTAATAAGTGATGTCTTTTTGTATTTTTAAATTTTTTCTTTTAAAAAATTTTCTATTTTAATTTTTCCTTTGTAATTTTTCCTTTGTAATTTTTCCTTTGTAATTTTCCTATTTTATTTTTTCCTTTTTATTTTTTTCCTTTTTATTTTTTCCTTTTTATTTTTTTCCTTTTTATTTTTTCCTCTTTTTTTCTCTCTTTAATTTTTTCCTTTTTAATTTTTTCCTTTTTATTTTTTTCCTTTTTAATTTTTTCCTTTTTAATTTTTTCCTTTTTAATTTTTTCCTTTTTATTTTTTTCCTTTTTAATTTTTTCCTTTTTAATTTTTTTCTTTTTATTTTTTCCTTTTTATTTTTTCCTTTTTATTTTTTTCCTTTTTACTTTTTTCCTTTTTATTTTTTTCCTTTTAATTTTTGCTTTTTATTTTCTTTCTTTCTAATTTTTCCTTTTTAACTTTTTAATTTTATTTTTTTCTGTGTTTTACTTGAAATTTTATTTGAAAACTTTTTTTTTTTCTTCATGTTTTCTTTGTGTTGGTGTGTTTTGGTTTGGTTTGGTTTGGTTTGGTCTGGTTTGGTCTGGTTTGGTCTGGTTTGGTCTGGTTTGGTCTGGTTTGGTTTGGTTTGGTTTGGTTTGGTTTGGTTTGGTTTTTTCCTCTCTCTCTACTCTTTTATCTACTTTTTTATAGCCCAAGTATGTAGAAGTTTGGCTGGTGGGAACAGAGGAGGTGACAAATGAAATCCATGTCCACTCCACGTCCGGATAGAATTGAGAGTGCAGCTAGAGAAATCTCTGTATTTTCTGCTAAATTAGAAATCCTGAACAGAGAAAGCTCTAAAGACCAAGGGGCCTTCTTTTTTCTTTTTCCTTTTTCCCCCGAACAATTCTCATTGTAGCCATTTACAGGATCAGGAACATTACCTTGAAGTCGAGGTGTATTTCACAGGTAGCGAGAAAACAAAGTAGACTTGATCTTGTAACTCTCATTGTTTAGTAACAAAGAAATCCGAAACAAAACAAACAACATAAAAAAAAAAAAAAAAAAAAAAAATCCACCAACCCCACAAAAGAACAGAGAAAGAGAAATTATACCAATATTATTTTAATTTAAAACCACTTTCTCCCTTAGAAAACCAGGCTAATGTAATTCTGCTTAATTGGGGTGCTGTCGTGTTTAGGTTACTGAATTAATAGAGTTTAAAACATACAGCAATAAACACGAATTTTAAAAACTAAGTACAAAAATATGAATATATATAATAAAACAAATATAAATATGAAAAATAATATCGTAAGTAAATGCAATCTATAATATTTCTCATTACTTATATTATATACAGTAGTCTATATATTATATCCATAGATATGACTAGAAAAAAGACATGGTAATTATCAATATTAAAATAATAAATGTAAAGAAATAATGGAATAGAGCTTAAAACAGAGGGGGTTTTTTGGTTTGAATTTGCTTGGTGGCAGGGGTTCTCTTTTAAGCGGCGGCCGGGTGTCTTTCGGGGCGTTTCTTTTAGGGGGTTTCTGTGCACGTTCTCTTCGGGGGTCCCTGTCTGCTGTGGACACAGCGCGGTGCTGCAGCTCTGCCCCGTGCCCGTCCCAGTGCTGCCGCCCTGTGGACACAGCGCGGTACTGCAGATGTTCATCCCAGGGGAGTTGCTGGCTTGGCTAGAATTGGTTTCCCAGTAAAACTGGGGGTTGTCTAGAAAACCTGAATTTGTGGGAGGCACTGGGTTTGTTTTCCCTATCCCTGCATCACAGTCAAGAACACTCCTGGAGCTGTGTTAGGCAGTGGAAGGAGGGGAGAGCTGCATTTATTGAATTCCTTTGTTGTTGTTATTGTTGTATTTTTTCATGCTATTTTATTTTATTGTGTTTTAGATTTTCATGTTTTTTTATTTTGACTTTTAAAAAATATTTTAATGTTTCCTCAAATTTTTAATTTTTCGATTTTTAGTTTACTTTTATATTTTATAGTTATGATTTCACTTTTTATTTTATTTTCAATAACTTTTAAATTTTTATTTAGATTTATGTTTTATTTTTATGTTTGCGGTTGTTTTGTATTTTTTAATGTTTCCTTAGTAATTTTTCCTTTGTAATTTTTTCCTTTGTCATTTTTTCCTCTCTAATTTTTTCCACTATAATTTTTTCCTTTTTAATTTTTTATTTTTTATTTTTCTCTTTTTAATTTTTCTCCTTTTTAATGTTTTCCTTTCTAATTTTTTCCTTTCTGATTTCTCCTTTCTCGATTTTGTCAGGCACCCCCCTTTAAAACCGGGGTGCCTTCGGCCGTGCCACAACAAAGATGGCGGCCCAACAGGAAATGGTTTCAGCCACAAACAAGATGGCAGCCGGAAGTATGGGCAGTCACCTAATGCCCCGCTCAAGATGGCGGCTCGTCGAGCCGCCTTCGACCTTCCAAAGACGGCGGCCAAAAAAGGCGGGAAAACACAAGGACCACCCATGGGCGTCGACCCAACTGCCTGCGCCCGACCCCGAAAACGGCGCCGCTCAGGAACAATTTTCAGCGTCGCTTCCCGGCGCGAGGGAGCTGTGTGCCCGCTGTGCCGCGCCGCGGTGCGGTTGCGGCAGCCATTTTGGTGAGGCGCCTGAGTAACCAGCTACCCGGGGCCTTCGGGGGTGCCACAAAAAAGATGGCGGCTCTACCGGATGTGTCTTCACCACAACCAAGATGGCGGCTACAACGGGCGGAAGTAACGTTTATATAGGGTTTATATAGGGTTTGGACCCTATAGCCGCGGCCGAACCAAGGCTCTGCTGCAGGTGTATTCGAGACATCTTTCCTCTTTGTTTGACAGAAGGAAGAGGGGAAAAAAAAAAAAAAAAAAAAAAAAAGAGGAAGAAAAAACGGGAGCAGTTCCGGGGCGGTCCCGGGGCGGTCCCGGGGCGGTGTGCGCCGTCACTGCCGCCTTCTCGGCGGGCGATTCCAAGGCGCTGTCGGGCTCTCTGCCGGCCGGTCGGCGGGCGGGCGGCCGGGACGCGATGGCGCTGTGCCCGGAGCTGGAGCGCTCGCTGTCGCTGCTGCAGCCGGGCGCCGACCGGGCCCAGCAGCAGCAGGAGCGGCGGGCGGACGCGGCCCCCACGCCCATGGTGTTCATGTGCGCCGGCTGCGGGCGCCCCGTGGGCGACACCCGCACCTGGGGTTCAGTGTCGAGGACAGCGGTCCCATCCTGCTGCGCAGTGAGTACCAGCGCTGCCACCCCCGTGCCGCCGCGGTCGCTGCCGCCGTGCCTCCTGCCCTGCCTCCCGCCGCAGCTGCGGCCGCCAGCGTCGCCGCGGACCCGGGGCGGAAGGGCTCCGAGCTCCCCGGAGAGTGCGGATGGTGAGGGCCGGGCCTGGCTGGACACAGTCCCGGGGGAGTCGGGGTTCCCGGCGCTGGGGACCGGCAAAGGGCCCGGAGCGCTCGTGTGGCCCGAGAGCCCCTGGAGCACTTATCTGGGGTGGGCTGTACAAGCCGCGTATGGCCTAAGGGAGAGGGATTTCTCACAAGGACATGTAGTGATGGACAAGGGAGGCAGCTTTAGATTAAATGTCGGGAAGAAATTTTTCCCTGCGAGGGCGGTGAGGCCGTGGTACAGGTTCCCCAGAGAAGCTGTGGCTGCCCCTGTGTCCCTGGAAGTGCCCAAGGCCAGGTTGGACGGGGCTTGGAACACCCTGGGATAGTGGAAGCTGTCCCTGCCCAGGGCCGGGGGTGGAATGGGGTGAGCTTGAAGGCCCCTTCCACAATTCAGCGATTCTGATGGTCTTGGTCTTGCTGAGGTTAGCCAGCCTGAGGAGCTGATGCAAATTCAGGCTAAAAGATGAGTGCTCATCATTTATACTGTGTAAAGCATGAATGAAAGGTTAAAAAAGTTCTAATGCATGATTTAAATTTTTTTTTTTTATTTTTAAGAAAAGGGATGGGGAGAGGTGCCTCCTTTTATTTTCTTCTGAATAAATGTTATTCCTTGCTTGCAGCATGGTAGAAACCCTACTCTGCTCTGGCTGCTCCAGGACCCTTGGCAGCAGATACATGCACGCCTCAAGGCATCTCGACTGCAAGAGGGATTTGTTCTGTGTCCGTACTGACTCTGTTGAAAGGTAAGTGCAGAATGTTTATGGGTCAGCCTGCCAGCTCCACTGCACTCACCAGGCATGGCACTGAGGGTGCTCCTGTTACATCTCTGGCAAG
The DNA here is from genome assembly GCF_021018805.1 of Prinia subflava. Lineage (NCBI taxonomy): Eukaryota > Metazoa > Chordata > Aves > Passeriformes > Cisticolidae > Prinia > Prinia subflava. Next base: position 191,346 of record NW_026961071.1, on the reverse strand, counting down.
GCTGGAGGGAGCGTCTTCTGCTGCTCTGTCCCACGGTGGTTTTCTGTATTGGTGCTGTTGGCATCCCAGTGCTCAGCTGTAGGGAACATCACCTGTGTAAGGCACATCCTAGAAAAAGAACCAAAACAAACCAACCTGGCCTGCCTTTTGTGTGGGAAGTTGCATTCCAGCCCAGAAAATATCACCAGGTCCAGGGCACTAGAGGGTTCCTTCGCATTTGATTGGAAGAGTTCACAAACCAAGCACCAAAGAGGCCTGGCTGGAGCCTGTTAGGGGTCCGCATGATCAGCAGGGAGTGTGGCCAGAGGGGCTCGGGCAGGACTCGGGGTGGCTCTGCCCTGTGCTGGCCACATCTGCTCTGTCCTTGCTAAGATGGGCAAAGGCAACTCTGACAACTGAGTACGTGCTTGAGACTCTCACTCAGCTGTCTTAAAATCTGTCTAGAAAATGAAAGTGTGCTTGGGTTTAGTTGGTTTATAGCACTTCAAAGGGGTTATTAAAAACTGTATCCTCAATTAAGGCTCCGCACCAGAGTCCTTTTGTGCAGGCATTGTCCTAATAGACAGTGGTTGTTCATCTGGACTGGTTTTAATGTCTCTTTTTTTTTCTGAAGTTCCCATTTATTTTGCTGTATTGCTGTGGATATTCCCCTTGGTACTCTGGACAGGGTTTGGAGATTTTTTTCTTCATTCCACTGCTAGAGTACTTTTTTTATTGCATGGCAGTAAAATTCTCTCATGCACTAACTTGGCTGCAGAATGGCATTTTCTGGCAAAGGGATGCTGCTTCTGCCTGCCAGCACTGCACTGTTCTTGGTGTCTTGGTGCCATTTTCCACTGTATCCCGTATCCCCAGAATCCACGGCTGTCTCTCAGGGTTCTAAAGGAGTGCTGTGTTTGGATTTTTGGCTTCAGAGTGGGAAGTGCTCTGTAACCTGATGTAACCTGTGGCATCTCAGCTGTAGGCCAGGAACCCTGGAAAAGCAATCTCTCATTCACGAGGAGCCGCTTACTCTTGAAAGCCCAGCTGTCTTGCAAGAGGTGCCGCACAGGGTGAGTTTTAACCTTACATCATTCTTTGTTGAAATCACCTCTGAGAAGTCTTAATATGCTTCAATGGTTTCTGCAGAACAGCTTATTCCACTCAGAGCAATTCAGTGCATTGTAACATGTACTGGACTGCTTCCTGTAATTGCTGTCTTGTGCTCTGCAAGACCTTTAGCCACTTTTCCTTCAGTTTTCTTGGTAGTTAGCATTTTCTGTTTATCAAGCACAGCATTAGGTTCCTCTGGCTGTCTCAGAAATTGGATCAGTTGTTTCTAGTTCGTTCTGATTCACTTCTCCAGATCTTCATTTAACTTTTAGCCATGTTTCTTCTGCCTCCTGTGGAAATGGACTTAATGCTTTTGCTGTAACTTTATCTTGAAATAGTAATCATAAATGAATCATGGTAAATCAGGTTGATGTTTTGCTCTACTAAAATCTTGTGACTGCAGGTAGGAAGAGTTGGGAGCGAACAGCCTGAGGAAGTGGACTGTGGAAGCTGAAGGTTGTCCAGCCAAAGCTGAGTGTGTGGCTCTGACACTGACCAAGGCTGGAAAGAGTTACTGTGTGGACAGAGAATGTTAGAGCCGGGTGAGCTTTCACAGGATGAAAGAAGCGAGGAGAGAATCGAATGGAAAGAATTGCTGAGATCAGGTTTGAGCCCTTTCTTTGGGTTTGGGATTTGTTTGTGGTTTTTTTGTTACCTAACACTACCTAGCACTTACTTACTTACTTACTGTGAGATTTGAAGTTTTCTCCAAAAACTCAGAATGAATTTCCCCACTCTGCCCCACTGGTAGCAGCACACAGGAGAACAGAGCCTGTGGTTTGGATCTTGAGGGAGTTCCAGCAGTACAAGCTATGAGTTACCATGTTTCTCCCAAATTTACATCCAGCAAATCTGAGGAATTACCTCTTGCCTGAGCATTCCTGGTCTCTGTGACTCTTTAGTAAGAGACAGCTGGGACTGGCCAAGCTGAGACAGGATCTGTTCCTGTCAAACCATCTATTTCCCATGCGGATGAGAATCTGGGGGGCAAGTGCCCACATCACTCCTCACAAATGCCCACACATACTTCTGGGGCTGCTGTATCTATCTGCTGGATTTGTCAGCGCCAGCATTTGCGAAGGATCACCTTGTGAGCAACTCAAAAGACAGATAAATAGAGGCAGCAGCAATTGTCTTGAGTTTACCTTATGGTAAGGCTTATGGATATTTTTAATCACTATAAGAAGGCTTATGGATATTTTTGATCACTTTCTTAGCACTTGCAATTACCCCTGCTACCACACAAAAGAAACCGAGGAACAGGAAAGCTCCGCTCTGTATCTCTGGCAGAAGAAAAGCCAGCAAACCAGTTTGCGTTCACCCCGATTCCTAGTCCTGTGCTGCAAGTACAGAAATATCTTGAGCCTTTGGGAGGGGGACTGGGACTGTGGAACCCAGCTGCATGTGTCTCCTAGGCCACGTTTTTCTTGGAAGCACCTTTCCTAGTTTCACTGCTTTTTGGAAATGAACTGTTCTGAGCAGAACCAGTACCTTCAGACTCAGGGTCTGAAAACAAAACAACCATAAAAACCACTAAAAAGCCCCAAAACCCACTGCCTAAGAGAACAAAGAAAGAGAAAATATACCGGGATTCTTTTAATAAACCTGAATTTGTGGGAGGCACTGGGTTTGTTTTCCCTTCGTGCGGCAGCACGAAGTTTGCACGCATTTTGCTGCCGCTTTGGCTCTCAAGAACTGGAAATGCCTGGATTTCTGCGTGGTTTCCCCAGGTTCTCCTATTTAGCAGGAGCTGCACGGTGAGGTCGGTGTTCTGAGGGAGGCCCTGGCACAGCTGCCAAAGGCCGGGAACGTGGAGTGTGCAGGGAGCATCCGGGGGGCTTCTCCCCCCTGAGTTTCTCCCGGGGTGTGCTGCCTGCACTGCTGGATGTTGGACCCGGCTTTGGGCCGTTCTCCTGCGGTCCCAGCACTGAGTGCTGCCCCTGTGGCCAGACCTTGCCGTGTGCCGGCACCAAACCCGGGCAGCCGGGGCTGCTTTTCCAGCCCTTTGGTGCCACGGGCGGCCCCCGATTGCCGGAGCTCCCCGGCACCCGGCCTGGACTCACTCTGTGGGGGGGCCTGTTCCATCTGCCTCAACCGAGGACATCCTGCCCAGGTTTGACACTTGACTCCCGTTGTTTTTCCTCTTGCAGGCAGCTGGCAAAAGAGGAGAGAGCCCCTGCGAGGCAGAGCCCCTGGAATGCCCTGTCCCGGTCTGAGGTTCCCACTTTTATCTCCGACTCCCGGAGAATTGCTGGAGCAGAACCAGAGAGTGTCCATTTTATTTCCTGCCTTTTCCAATAAACGGTGACTTTCAGCTGGAGTGTGTTCCTGGTGTTATCCTCCTCCTCCTCCTCCCTGGATTTGTAAATAAATGTCCTGATTTTGGCCAAGTAGAATTTTGTTGTTCCAGGCATTGTGGCTCTTTTGTTTCATTGAAACTTCCCAACTCTGCTGAGACTTTGAGATGTCAAATACAAGTAAGACTGGAGTTTCTTGGGATTGTTACTCACACAAAATAGGGATCCTTCTTGGACAGGAGTAACTTGACGTGTTTAATGCCGCTTCCCTTTAAAATCAGAGCAGGGGAAGCAGATTTGAAATCATCATTCCATGAACTTGCACCAAATTCCTCCAAAGCTGCAAAAGTTTTCCTTGTTAGAAATTCCTGAGCTTGTTTTCCAGGCAAGCTGGGATTTAGATGTTCTTTGTTCCTTGGATTTGCTGGTTTTCCTCTCTCTCATTTTAGTAAAGAATTTTTTTTTTTTCATATTTTCCATGCTGATTGGAATTTTTGTACTGCTCAGGGCACATTGCCAAGGAAATGTACCAATTTCATGTTGGTAAATCAGGCATTGTTCAGCACCATATGCCCACAAGTCTGTAAATTTCCAGGGAAACTTGCTAAGTGTTGAATTGCCATAATGAATCTCTTTGTAAAGTTGATTATACTTTTTTCTTTATTTTTAATTACTTTGAATTTTTTATGTAGGGTTTTTTTTTAATAAGTGATGTCTTTTTGTATTTTTAAATTTTTTCTTTTAAAAAATTTTCTATTTTAATTTTTCCTTTGTAATTTTCCTATTTTATTTTTTCCTTTTTATTTTTTTCCTTTTTATTTTTTCCTTTTTATTTTTTTCCTTTTTATTTTTTCCTCTTTTTTTCTCTCTTTAACTTTTTCCTTTTTAATTTTTTCCTTTTTATTTTTTTCCTTTTTAATTTTTTCCTTTTTAATTTTTTCCTTTTTATTTTTTTTCCTTTTTAATTTTTTCCTTTTTAATTTTTTCCTTTTTATTTTTTCCTTTTTATTTTTTCCTTTTTATTTTTTCCTTTTTATTTTTTCCTTTTTACTTTTTTCCTTTTTATTTTTTTCCTTTTAATTTTTGCTTTTTATTTTCTTTCTTTCTAATTTTTCCTTTTTAACTTTTTAATTTTATTTTTTTCTGTGTTTTACTTGAAATTTTATTTGAAAACTTTTTTTTTTTCTTCATGTTTTCTTTGTGTTGGTGTGTTTTGGTTTGGTTTGGTTTGGTTTGGTTTGGTTTGGTTTGGTTTGGTTTGGTTTGGTTTGGTTTGGTTTGGTTTTTTCCTCTCTCTCTACTCTTTTATCTACTTTTTTATAGCCCAAGTATGTAGAAGTTTGGCTGGTGGGAACAGAGGAGGTGACAAATGAAATCCATGTCCACTCCACGTCCGGATAGAATTGAGAGTGCAGCTAGAGAAATCTCTGTATTTTCTGCTAAATTAGAAATCCTGAACAGAGAAAGCTCTAAAGACCAAGGGGCCTTCTTTTTTCTTTTTCCTTTTTCCCCCGAACAATTCTCATTGTAGCCATTTACAGGATCAGGAACATTACCTTGAAGTCGAGGTGTATTTCACAGGTAGCGAGAAAACAAAGTAGACTTGATCTTGTAACTCTCATTGTTTAGTAACAAAGAAATCCAAAACAAAACAAACAACATAAAAAAAAAAAAAAAATCCACCAACCCCACAAAAGAACAGAGAAAGAGAAATTATACCAATATTATTTTAATTTAAAACCACTTTCTCCCTTAGAAAACCAGGCTAATGTAATTCTGCTTAATTGGGGTGCTGTCGTGTTTAGGTTACTGAATTAATAGAGTTTAAAACATACAGCAATAAACACGAATTTTAAAAACTAAGTACAAAAATATGAATATATATAATAAAACAAATATAAATATGAAAAATAATATCGTAAGTAAATGCAATCTATAATATTTCTCATTACTTATATTATATACAGTAGTCTATATATTATATCCATAGATATGACTAGAAAAAAGACATGGTAATTATCAATATTAAAATAATAAATGTAAAGAAATAATGGAATAGAGCTTAAAACAGAGGGGGTTTTTTGGTTTGAATTTGCTTGGTGGCAGGGGTTCTCTTTTAAGCGGCGGCCGGGTGTCTTTCGGGGCGTTTCTTTTAGGGGGTTTCTGTGCACGTTCTCTTCGGGGGTCCCTGTCTGCTGTGGACACAGCGCGGTGCTGCAGCTCTGCCCCGTGCCCGTCCCAGTGCTGCCGCCCTGTGGACACAGCGCGGTACTGCAGATGTTCATCCCAGGGGAGTTGCTGGCTTGGCTAGAATTGGTTTCCCAGTAAAACTGGGGGTTGTCTAGAAAACCTGAATTTGTGGGAGGCACTGGGTTTGTTTTCCCTATCCCTGCATCACAGTCAAGAACACTCCTGGAGCTGTGTTAGGCAGTGGAAGGAGGGGAGAGCTGCATTTATTGAATTCCTTTGTTGTTGTTATTGTTGTATTTTTTCATGCTATTTTATTTTATTGTGTTTTAGATTTTCATGTTTTTTTATTTTGACTTTTAAAAAATATTTTAATGTTTCCTCAAATTTTTAATTTTTCGATTTTTAGTTTACTTTTATATTTTATAGTTATGATTTCACTTTTTATTTTATTTTCAATACCTTTTAAATTTTTATTTAGATTTATGTTTTATTTTTATGTTTGCGGTTGTTTTGTATTTTTTAATGTTTCCTTAGTAATTTTTCCTTTGTAATTTTTTCCTTTGTCATTTTTTCCTCTCTAATTTTTTCCACTATAATTTTTTCCTTTTTAATTTTTTATTTTTTATTTTTCTCTTTTTAATTTTTCTCCTTTTTAATGTTTTCCTTTCTAATTTTTTCCTTTCTGATTTCTCCTTTCTCGATTTTGTCAGGCACCCCCCTTTAAAACCGGGGTGCCTTCGGCCGTGCCACAACAAAGATGGCGGCCCAACAGGAAATGGTTTCAGCCACAAACAAGATGGCAGCCGGAAGTATGGGCAGTCACCTAATGCCCCGCTCAAGATGGCGGCTCGTCGAGCCGCCTTCGACCTTCCAAAGACGGCGGCCAAAAAAGGCGGGAAAACACAAGGACCACCCATGGGCGTCGACCCAACTGCCTGCGCCCGACCCCGAAAACGGCGCCGCTCAGGAACAATTTTCAGCGTCGCTTCCCGGCGCGAGGGAGCTGTGTGCCCGCTGTGCCGCGCCGCGGTGCGGTTGCGGCAGCCATTTTGGTGAGGCGCCTGAGTAACCAGCTACCCGGGGCCTTCGGGGCTGCCACAAAAAAGATGGCGGCTCTACCGGATGTGTCTTCACCACAACCAAGATGGCGGCTACAACGGGCGGAAGGAACGTGACACCACTCTCAAGATGGCGGCTCAGCGAGCTGCTTTCGACCTTCCAAAGATGGCGGCCAAAAAGGCGGGAAAACACAAGGACCACCCATGGGCGTCGACCCAACTGCCTGCACCCGACCCCGAAAATAGCGCCGCCCGGGAACAACTTTTTATCCTTTTACAGGATCAGCAGCAGTACCTTGAAGTCGAGGTGTATTTCACAGGTAGCAAGAAAACAAAGTAGACTTTTGATTTTGTAGCTCTCATTGTTTACTAACAAAGAAATCGAAAACAAAACAAATAATATTATTAAAAAACCCACCCTAAATAACAGAGAAAGAGAAAATAGACCAATATTATTTTAATTTCAAACCACTTTCCCCCTTAGAAAACCAGGCTAATGTAATTCTGCTTAATTGTGGTGCTGACGTGTTAGGTTAATGAATTAGCAGAGTTTTAAACATACAGAAATAGACACGAATTTTGAAAAATAAGTACAGAAATATAAAAATATGAATAGATATAATAACAGCAGAAATATAAATATGAAAAATGATATCATGAATAGACATAAATACAATCTATAATATTACTCATTACTTATATTATTACAGTAGTCTATATATTATATCCATAGATATGACTAGAAAAAAGACAGGGTAATGATCAATATAAAACTAATGAATGTAAAGAAATCATGGAATAGAGCTTAGAACAGAGGGGGTTTTTTTGGTTTGAATTGGCTTGGTGGCAGGGGTTGTCTTTGAAGCGGTGGCCGGGTGTCTTTCGGGGCGTTTCTCTTAGGGGATTTCTGTGCACGTTCTCTTTGGGGGGTCCCTTTCTGCGTGTCCCCGACGGGTGGGGAGCCCCGGGCCGGGCCGCGGTGCTGCCGCCCTGTGGACACAGCGCGGTACTGCAGCTCTGCCCCGTGCCCGGCCCCAAGGGGCCCCGGGCTGGAAGCTGGTTCTTAGTGCCCGAGTGCGGTCACTGCCCGGGAGCTCCTGTTCGATTCCGCGCTCCCGGCCGTGTCCGTGCGATGGCCGGGCCGCCCGCGGGACTCGGCAGCAGGAAAACACCGAGCGCTGCGTGTTTAAAGGGAGCCGGCCCCGCTTGCCCGTGCGGCGCCTCGGCCCGGCCCGCGCCGCCCTCATGGAGCCGAGCGGAGCTGCGGGAGCGCGGGGAGCGGCACCGAGTGCGGTTCGACCGTGCCGAGCTGTCCCGAAGAGCGGAATCTAAGCGACTGCATAGCCGAGCTGTGCCGGTTAGATCCGAGTGTGGCCGAAGAGCCGAAAACACCCGAGGATTTCCGAACAGCCGAAAAGAGCCGAGCATTGCCGAGATCGGCCGAGTTAAGCTGAAGGGCCGAAAATGGCCGAGTGCAACCGATAACAGCCGAACCCAACCGCGTTTAGCCGACTGGAACGGAGTCGAACCGAACAAGCTCCGCCGAACCTCGCCGAGTTCGCCCGGTTTGGACCCTATAGCCGCGGCCGAACCAAGGCTCTGCTGCAGGTGTATTCGAGACATCTTTCCTCTTTGTTTGACAGAAGGAAGAGGGAAAAAAAAAAAAAAAAAAAAAAAAAAAGAGGAAGAAAAAACGGGAGCAGTTCCGGGGCGGTCCCGGGGCGGTCCCGGGGCGGTGTGCGCCGTCACTGCCGCCTTCTCGGCGGGCGATTCCAAGGCGCTGTCGGGCTCTCTGCCGGCCGGTCGGCGGGCGGGCGGCCGGGACGCGATGGCGCTGTGCCCGGAGCTGGAGCGCTCGCTGTCGCTGCTGCAGCCGGGCGCCGACCGGGCCCAGCAGCAGCAGGAGCGGCGGGCGGACGCGGCCCCCACGCCCATGGTGTTCATGTGCGCCGGCTGCGGGCGCCCCGTGGGCGACACCCGCACCTGGGGTTCAGTGTCGAGGACAGCGGTCCCATCCTGCTGCGCAGTGAGTACCAGCGCTGCCACCCCCGTGCCGCCGCGGTCGCTGCCGCCGTGCCTCCTGCCCTGCCTCCCGCCGCAGCTGCGGCCGCCAGCGTCGCCGCGGACCCGGGGCGGAAGGGCTCCGAGCTCCCCGGAGAGTGCGGATGGTGAGGGCCGGGCCTGGCTGGACACAGTCCCGGGGGAGTCGGGGTTCCCGGCGCTGGGGACCGGCAAAGGGCCCGGAGCGCTCGTGTGGCCCGAGAGCCCCTGGAGCACTTATCTGGGGTGGGCTGTACAAGCCGCGTATGGCCTAAGGGAGAGGGATTTCTCACAAGGACATGTAGTGATGGACAAGGGAGGCAGCTTTAGATTAAATGTCGGGAAGAAATTTTTCCCTGCGAGGGCGGTGAGGCCGTGGTACAGGTTCCCCAGAGAAGCTGTGGCTGCCCCTGTGTCCCTGGAAGTGCCCAAGGCCAGGTTGGACGGGGCTTGGAACACCCTGGGATAGTGGAAGCTGTCCCTGCCCAGGGCCGGGGGTGGAATGGGGTGAGCTTGAAGGCCCCTTCCACAATTCAGCGATTCTGATGGTCTTGGTCTTGCTGAGGTTAGCCAGCCTGAGGAGCTGATGCAAATTCAGGCTAAAAGATGAGTGCTCATCATTTATACTGTGTAAAGCATGAATGAAAGGTTAAAAAAGTTCTAATGCATGATTTAAATTTTTTTTTTTTATTTTTAAGAAAAGGGATGGGGAGAGGTGCCTCCTTTTATTTTCTTCTGAATAAATGTTATTCCTTGCTTGCAGCATGGTAGAAACCCTACTCTGCTCTGGCTGCTCCAGGACCCTTGGCAGCAGATACATGCACGCCTCAAGGCATCTCGACTGCAAGAGGGATTTGTTCTGTGTCCGTACTGACTCTGTTGAAAGGTAAGTGCAGAATGTTTATGGGTCAGCCTGCCAGCTCCACTGCACTCACCAGGCATGGCACTGAGGGTGCTCCTGTTACATCTCTGGCAAGGCTGGAGGGAGCGTCCTCTGCTGCTCTGTCCCACGGTGGTTTTCTGTATTGGTGCTGTTGGCATCCCAGTGCTCAGCTGTAGGGAACATCACCTGTGTAAGGCACATCCTAGAAAAAGAACCAAAACAAACCAACCTGGCCTGCCTTTTGTGTGGGAAGTTGCATTCCAGCCCAGAAAATATCACCAGGTCCAGGGCACTGGAGGGTTCCTTCGCATTTGATTGGAAGAGTTCACAAACCAAGCACCAAAGAGGCCTGGCTGGAGCCTGTTAGGGGTCCGCATGATCAGCAGGGAGTGTGGCCAGAGGGGCTCGGGCAGGACTTGGGGTGGCTCTGCCCTGTGCTGGCCACATCTGCTCTGTCCTTGCTAAGATGGGCAAAGGCAACTCTGACAACTGAGTACGTGCTTGAGACTCTCACTCAGCTGTCTTAAAATCTGTCTAGAAAATGAAAGTGTGCTTGGGTTTAGTTGGTTTATAGCACTTCAAAGGGGTTATTAAAAACTGTATCCTCAATTAAGGCTCCGCACCAGAGTCCTTTTGTGCAGGCATTGTCCTAATAGACAGTGGTTGTTCATCTGGACTGGTTTTAATGTCTCTTTTTTTTTCTGAAGTTCCCATTTATTTTGCTGTATTGCTGTGGATATTCCCCTTGGTACTCTGGACAGGGTTTGGAGATTTTTTTCTTCATTCCACTGCTAGAGTACTTTTTTTATTGCATGGCAGTAAAATTCTCTCATGCACTAACTTGGCTGCAGAATGGCATTTTCTGGCAAAGGGATGCTGCTTCTGCCAGCCAGCACTGCACTGTTCTTGGTGTCTTGGTGCCATTTTCCACTGTATCCCGTATCCCCAGAATCCACGGCTGTCTCTCAGGGTTCTAAAGGAGTGCTGTATTTGGATTTTTGGCTTCAGTGTGGGAAGTGCATGATGTAACCTGTGGCATCTCAGCTCTAGGCCAGGAACCCTGGAAAAGCAATCTCTCATTCACGAGGAGCCGCTTACTCTTGAAAGCCCAGCTGTCTTGCAAGAGGTGCCGCACAGGGTGAGATTTAACCTTACATCATTCTTTGTTGAAATCACCTCTGAGAAGTCTTAATATGCTTCAATGGTTTCTGCAGAACAGCTTATTCCACCCAGAGCAATTCAGTGCATTGTAACATGTACTGGACTGCTTCCTGTAATTGCTGTCTTGTGCTCTGCAAGACTTTTAGCCACTTTTCCTTCAGTTTTCTTGGTAGTTAGCATTTTCTGTTTATCAAGCACAGCATTAGGTTCCTATTTCTGTCTCAGAAATTTGATATGATGTTTCTAGTTAGTTCCGATTCACTTCTCTAGATCTTCATTTAACTTTTAGCCATGTTTCTTCTGCCTCCTGTGGAAATGGACTTAATGCTTTTGCTGTAACTTTATCTTGAAATATTAATCACAAATTAATCATGGTAAATCAAGTTGATGTTTTGCTCTACTAAAATCTTGTGACTGCAGGTAGGAAGAGTTGGGAGCGAACAGCCTGAGGAAGTGGACTGTGGAAGCTGAAGGTTGTCCAGCCAAAGCTGAGTGTGTGGCTCTGACACTGACCAAGGCTGGAAAGAGTTACTGTGTGGACAGAGAATGTTAGAGCCAGGTGAGCTTTCACAGGATGAAAGGAGCGAGGAGAGAATCGAATGGAAAGAATTGCTGAGATCAGGTTTGAGCCCTTTCTTTGGGTTTGGGATTTGTTTTGGTTTTTTTGTTACCCAACACTGCTTAGCATTACTACTGTGAGATTTAAAGTTTTCTCCAAAAACTCAGAATTAATTTCCCCACTCTGCCCCACTGGTAGGCACCGCATCTCTTAGAAAAGCTCCTACCCACCATCTTCACTGCCCCAGTTTGAAGTAGTGCTCCAGTTTAGCCCGTAGTAATGGGTCTTACATCCCTTTCTGTTCAGGTAACTACACCATTTTGTTATTGACATATCTGCCAGAGGAGCCTACATTACTCCAGTGTAATTTGTGAGGCAGTTTCTGCTCTAACAAGTTTTTGAATGCTGCTCAACTGCAAGAGAGCTCCTTCTGGATGTTTGAAGGTGACAGAAGAGATGGTCGCATCCCAGGAGCTTGATTTTGGAATGTTTAATGGAATTGGCCCAGTAGCTTTTACTTGTGGGCTTTGCAAGTCTGCCCACAGCAGGTCCAGCCTGTGCTTCAACTTAGAGCCCTCAGTGGGCAGGGAAATGGACCTTGGAGAGATTGTTACAGCTCTACTTAACGCTTTCTGAATTGGGATGATTTTCTGGAAGTAGGCTGTCCATTCTGACCCATTTTCTTCTCTCTCCTTGCAGACTGTAGCTGCTAAAAGGCTGAGGTGAGACCAGGATCTGCAAAATCTCTGACTCTCCATGTCTTCCCAAGGCTGAAGCCGTGTTTGCTGTCAATGACAACCCAGTGGAAGATGCTAAAGACTGAAAACTTTGGGGTTTTTCCCCTGAATCCCATGACACTCTCTGCAGCTGTGCCCTGCATATCTCTTAAAAGAGTTTCCGGCTTTAGAAGGGTTTTACCCTGTGCAATATTGATCTATAAGTCAATGAAAAAGAATCTTACTGTATCAATGTGATGTTACTTGGTTTGAGTTGTTTAATTAAAGCATATCATTGATAAGGGGTTTGAGAATCCCTTGGACGGCCCTTGGGGCTGGCAGCTCTGATTTATTTTCTCTTCATTCCTTTAATGTCGTTCAATTATTTCTTAAGCAATTACTGCAATTTGGATATCCAGTAAGGACAGCAGCATTCCCACTCTGCTGGATTGGGAAATCCAAGCCCAATTCCTTGGAGAGATTGAGGGGATGGGGAGCTGAGCCTCAGGCTGGGTTTTGACAGTGGGAATTCGGTGAGGAAGAAAGAAGAGAGATTTCCCCAAAAAGGGGTTTAGGCCAGTTCTGCTGGCTTTGGGTGCCTCTACCTCCCAAAAATCCTCCTGGTTCAACAGGACTTGAAGAAGCAGCAGGATGTGCTAGGGGCCTGTGCTGAGACCCCCAAACCCTGGTCAGGGAGGCTGGGAAGTGTCAGCTCCAGAGGAACACCAGAGAGGGGCTACGCTGGGACGCCTCAAATTGCAGCCAGAGATGCTGGGCACTGCTGCACCTTTGGGACACTGCAGCGAGGCTCCACTGCCTGATGCAGAGAGCTGTCCCATTATTGTTTGTCGGGCTTAGAAGCGGGCAGGTCATTCCAGCTGCACGGGTTGAAAAGCCCAGGGGAGCAGGTGGAGTCGCAGACGATCACACAGAAGCCAAGCTGGGAGAGGAAATGAGCTGTGCCACAGATTTCTTTTTCCCCAATGCCCCAGCACAGCCCCGGCTGCGGGCGGATCAAGAGCGGCTCGGCCCCAGTGCCCGGCCCGGAGCGGCTCCTGCCGCCCGCCGCCATCCCGGTCCCAGTCCCGGCCCCAACGCCGCCCCGGTGCTCCGGCCCCCAGACGCACAGCCCGCCCGCCGGGGGAGAGGCGGCTGCTCTCGGGACCCCCAGCCGACACCGAGAGGAGCCGAACGAGAAACCCCCAGTCCCACTCCCGGCTCTGCCTCAGTGCCCCGAGCTCCGCCCAGCCCGGGAGCAGCCCGGGCTGGGCTCCAGTGTGAGGGGGGGCCGGCCCGGGGGAGAGGGGCGGGGCCGGCTCGGGGGAGAGGGGCGGGGCCGGCTCGGGGGAGAGGGGCGGGGCCGGCCCGGAGGAGAGGGGCGGGGCCCGCTCGGAAGAGAGGGGCGGGGCCGGCCCGGAGGAGAGGGGCGGGGCCGCGGGCGATGGTCCCACCTACAACTCGGGCAGGGCGGGGAGGGCTCGGGGTGGGGCCGGGGCTCTGTGAGGCACTGCTGCAGATGTGGAAGTGTCTGAGCTGGAGATATGCAGAGAACATCTGAATTCCATACTTGCCCCTTGTGCAATGAAGAACTAAGTTGCACGCGAGGGGAGCAGTATTTATAAACTGTCTCCATATTTCCCTGTCATTCTGGCTGTTTGGATTTAGCCTGGGCTTATCAGCTAGATCATAAACAAGCCAACCCAGCTCCTGAACTCTCAATGAAATGCTTCTACAGACAGACAAGCTAGTAATGATTCCAAAGGAAAAATTGTAAATGAAGGCTAATGATTGCTGGGGAATTTCCTTAGGAACTTCCTTAGGAATGATGAACTTCACACACAGAATTTTGGAGGTGGAATCCAAATTTCAGCCTTGGGCACTTGCAGGAGAAGAGGGATCCTTATCCATAGCAAGGAAAGTCTGGTGCCCCAGTGTGTCAAGTGCTGACAGTGAACTGTCTAGGGAATGAGCAGCAAGTCCCCCCTGCCCTCACACTCAGAGCGGCAGCAGCCACAGGTGTCAGCTATGAGAATGATGAGGACAGGGAACAAAGACAGCTGGGTGCTGTAACGATGATGAGGGGGCGGGTCCTCCCGAGGCTGCTTTAAGAGGGGGTGCCTCAGCTCAGTTCCGCATGGAGCTGCTGGAAGAGAGAGGCTTATGGTGGCCTCCCAGGCATGTCTCATGGAGTGATGGTGAGAGCCTCTCATTGGGTCTGGGGGAGCAACTGGATGCACTTGGGTGTGGGGCTTTGCTTGAAGGAGGTGCTGGGGGGCAAACCTTTGTGCTAGACGGGGCAGCAGCCGGTGAGCCAGTGTGGGTTTGTACAGGGGACTTTCACCTTTTGCTTTTCAATTTTATCTTGCTAATCCCTCCCTGCTGCCCCTGAAAAAAATGGGGGTTATGAGGACAAAGGAAGTTTAAATTGAGGGAAGAAACTCCTGTTTTGTTATTGTCTGTGTTTAAATTGGTGAAAAACCCCCTTTGCCTAGGATTTTAATGAATAGTAGTATTTAAATGTGGTTTTTATTAAATATTATGGTTTTTGGTGGTATATAGTGTTTTGCTTTATTTTTTGGTTGTATTTATTAGATGTAATTTAGTTTTTGAGTGAAGATAACTTAATGGATGAGTTTGTTTGTATTTGAGATAGAATTAATTCGAGTAGCTTTTTAAATAGACTTCTGATAAATGTTATTGAGGTTTTGTTTTTATTTATTGTATGTAGGGATTCAGATTGGGTAGGGCTGGCTTGGGTGATGGAGATTTGGGTGTTTTGTTGGATGCAGCTTTTAATATTTAAAAGTTTTTTCTGTTTAGTTTTTTTAAGGTGGTTTTTACTATTTCACTGTGTAGATTTATTTTGTTTGTTGATGGTGTATGATAAGGGATACGGTCTATTTATTTAATGTTGTATTTCTTACTTCAGGTGTTGATCATGTTTTTTTTTTTAGACTGGGTTTTGTTGTTTGTTTTTTTTTATGGGGTATGATATGTTAAAGGATATGCTTTCTAAGGCTTACCATGGTGTAATGGGATGTAATATGAGGTACAGGGTCTGCTTTCAGTCATTTAGTGGTGTTTATTGTTATTGCGGTGAGTATGTAGTGTTTTGGTTGGTTTGAGGTAGTGTGATGTAGTTAATTTGTTAGGATTTTCTAATACATGTGGTTGGATTATTGTTTCTTTTATTGCAAGGGTTTATTCATTTGGTTTATTTGGTTGCAGTATATGTTTGATAGGTTCAGATAATTTGGGAGATACTGTTCATGGTTAAATTGATCTTTTGGTTTTGTGTGTATATATAGGTGATTTTTTTGTTTGGATGGTTTGAGGCATTATGGGTTTATTGAATTAGGAATAATATTTTTGGTGTTGTTAAGTTTATTTGTGATATTTTTATATTTGCGGCATGATTTGTTTGTTGTTTTGGTGGGTCTTATTTGTTTTATTTTTGCAAACATGGCAGTGATATGGTGGATTTTTTAGGTAGTTTTTTGGGGTAGTGACATTCCTGTTTTGTTGCGGTGTGGATTTTCTACTCTAAGTTTTCAAGCTAGCTTTCTATTTCATTTGTGTGTTATGATTTAAATTATACATACTGTTAGGTGTCAATCCTCTGTGCCCCTGCCTCTATTTCTAGAGCTTTCCCTGCCAGTCTTTTTTAAATCGATATATCATTTGCTGTTTCATATCATCACACTGCTTCTGCTATTCCCATTGGATTTTGTTCTGTACTCCCTGCCCTAAACCCCTCCCTGAGTGCATTTTCATTGGTTGCTTGCTTTGTATTGCCCTGTCTATAAAACGCACGGGAGGACACGTGCCCCCGGTCTTTGGGGTCCAGCTTTTAGTTGTTATGCTTCAGTTATACCTGTAATAAATCTCCTTAGTTTACCCCAAGACCCGTCTCGTCTTCACTTTGTCTCTGCGCGCATAGACTGGCTGAACCAGAGTCCCGGTGGGGAAGTGAGAGCTCCCCGGGGGAAGGTGTCGCACCCCTGAATGTCGCTGCGTGCCCTGGGGTTTAGGAAAACACGCACAGCGACACTGTTTACTAGTTTAGATTTTTTCATGTTGTTAATTAGTTTGGGTTTTTTAGTTATTTTATAGAGTAGTGGTTATTATTTATGAGTTAGTGTAGGTTTTTTTAGTTGTGTTTAGGGTCAGTTGTAGGTCAGTTTTGAGTTCAGCAAGTTGGATTGATTTATATCTTCTGCTAGTTTTTGTGATTTGCTGTGTGGAATTCTCTATGGTTGTTTCCAGTTTTTGTTCTATTTTTATGATGTGATAAGAATTGTTAGTGAAAAGACTCTAGTGTTCTTTGTTTGTATGGTGGAGTTTTTTAGTTTGTGTTCATTTTTTGGTTTTTTTTTGTTAATGGTAATAAAGATTTTTTGGGGGGTTAATTTGTGATTACTTGAAAGATTTTAGGGACATTTAGGCTTTTTTATGTGGGTGTGCTGTATGAAGAGAGTAATTTATTTGTTTTATGTGATGTTGGTGGTGTGGTGGGTAGAGGGCCTTTTTGTAGTAGTTATTTTAAATGTTTGAGGGGTTTTGGCACTTTAGTTACAGTGGGACTTTTAAATTTTATTTTTAGTTAGTTTTTTTAGGTTTTATTACAGTTAACAGTTGTGATTTTTTTTGCTGTGTTAGTAATAGAAGTGGATTTTGATTTTGTATGTAGTGATGGGATTATTGTATATGGCATACTAGTGTTGACTGGGATTTAAATTTCTGTGGTTCTGATGTGTTAGGTTAATATGTTTATGTATTTCAAAACACATGGGATTTTGCTTTTTGTTTGGTTAGAGACAGGCCTTTTTAAGTTTGGGGAGGTTCTGGATGTATATTTGAGTTTTTTTAAAGGAATTGGACGAGGTATTATTTTCATTATATTTAGTAGTTTGATTATGGGTCATCAGAGTTGGCTTTTTTTGGTGCAATTTTTTTTGAGTTTTCTTTTTCAAAGTTCATGTATTTGTGTGGTTAGGGCAGTGGTGTTTCTGGTGTAACTCTAAGCATCCATTGTTGTTTGTGTGTTCCAGCTGCTCTGCTCGTATTACATTGAGACCCCCTTACAGAGCGGCAAACAGCTCTGCTGAGACCGTGCCCTGATGTTTGGTTTTCTTTGTGAGAGCTGACTGAGACACAGCAGCCCGGGGACAGCAGGGAATTCCCCAAGGGCAGGACGGCCTTCCTTTGCACCCGACGCAGATTCTCGTTCCCGGAAGTCCCAGAGATAAGTGGAGGGCTATGAGCCACAGAGGGGATGAAAGCAGGGTGCCGGGTGGGAACTCGCGGAGAGGGGTCTGGAGTCAGCTCTGCAGACCGGGATGGCCCAGATGTGACCCTTTAGGCCACATCGAGGGAAAGTCTCCGTTTTGATCACAGTGCTGAGGTGTGCAGGGCAGAGCAGTCCCAGGCCATGTGGAGTCACTTGTCTGTTGTGCACTCTGTGTCTTTTGGGCGTCTCACATGCAATATCTTCTGCCTTAGCCCTTCGAGGAGCCTCTCGGAAACACCAGGCATCGTTCTTAATACCTCCCTATTCCTCAGCTCGGTGGCTTTGACTTGGGACCTCGCACGCACATCAGAATCACATCTCTCTTCAGAAGCATCCGGTCCCAGGTCTTTTCAGGTCTTGTTCTGAGCTGTACTGACAGCTGTGCACCGCAATGATCCATTGTGGCGGAGTAGGCATTGTAAGAATGCCGAGCTAGGTCGAGGTATCTGACCGTAGGTTTCTCGGGCATCCATCTTTGCGGTTCTCGGACGAAGCAGTTCTGCTGGCGTCTTCTTGCTGCCGGGTTCTTTGAGCGTCATCGGCTCTACATCGGTCTTACCTCGGTCATCTCCTTCCGCATTCTCTCGGCCCTCAGGGTCCTTCTTCTTGCCAAGCCTTTTCTCTCGCTGTTGCGTCCTTCTCGTTTGTGGTGTCCTGTGTCACGGGTGTTGGTGTGCGTTTGGCCCTGCGCTGCTCTGCCCTGCTGCGTAGCCTGGGTGTAGGGGTAATAGGGCATGTCCCGGGGACTTGAAGTTTGCAGTGTAGGGTGTAGTGGGAGCGTAGAGGGTATTTTTAGGTGGGCACAAGATGCCTGGAGGTTTTAAGTTATCCTGCAGTGCTCTGACTTTTGTACTGACTTTCAGATGCAGATGGATTAAATCTGTGGCAGAGGGCCCCATCCTGGGTGAGGGTGTTCTCCTCCTCCACTGCCTGAAGAAGAAGGTTGGTTGGTGTTGGTCTTGGCAGGGGAGGTGTGAATGGTGGCTACATTGCAGCATTGTTCTTTGTGTTTATTTTTAGGTACTAAAGCTGGGTATTGGCAGTAAAGGTCAATGAAGCAAGGTGAGCAGTGACTGGTGGATAGAAGCAGTTTTTATTGCTCAGGTCTTAATTTCTGGTGCAGCTCTAAGCATCCACTGTTGTTTTTTTATTTTAGTTGGTTCACTTGCTGGATGTCCCAGCCCTGGATGCCAGAGGCCAGATGGGTGTAAGCTTAAGGTACACTTGTGGCATACCTTAGTTGGACTGGGGAGGTTGCTGTTTCACACTGTTTCAGCATGCATTTTTGCTTGATTTCTTTGCAGGTGCTGCTGCTGCCCTAGGCATGCCAAGGAACGGAGGAGAGCAGGTGAGGGGGCATTTAGGCAGGGTCGCTCCTGGGCAAGGGGTTAAGCATGTACCTTTTCATTTTGCAGGTATCCTCCGGGCAGCCTCTGGAGTCGAATGTAGATCTAAGATGAGCCAGGACAGCAGTGTGGAGGAGACCTGGGGATTATTCTTCTGGAGGGGATCGTCACATTTTCATTTTCATGGTCCTAGGTGCCCTGTGGAGGTGCAGAGCTGATTTTGGATACGGCAGCACCGAAGCGGACACAGAGAATGTCTCGATGTTGACGGTCCTGATGCGTTCTTTTCAATCAAGAATGGATTTTGTCTACTCATCTCCTGAAAGATAAGTGTTGGGGCTGGTGGTCAGGAGCAGAGGAAAAACTTTTTCTGTTCTAGGAGGCAATTTAAAGTTAGCTGAGACGAGAGGGCTGTAGAGGGATGGACCATTTGGAAGTAAAGGGAGAGCATTTCTCCTCAGCCTCGTTGGAGCCTTCCCTGGCCAGGACAGTTCTGACCCCTCTCCGTGTTCTAGCGAGCTTTGTGGTGTCAGCTATCTTCAGGAGTGCACAGGGTTAGGGTGCACCAGGGGATGCCTGGCCCACCCTGGGATCCGTGTCCTAGGAGGAACCCAAGTTGCAGGTTGTACGGTTCAGCAGGGGCACTTGACAGTGACACACAGAGGCTGAGGGAGGGCTTGAGAGGGAAAGGACTCAAGGGCTAGAGAGCACAGAGTGAAAATAAGGGCTACAAGTTAGAATACAGATATATCAGCCCTCACAGCAGCCCCTCCCAACCCTTGTTGTTCTGAGAGTAGGTGCTGGCAGCAACCCTAATGCAGGACAATGCCAGAACTCGTGAGAAGTGCAGGCAGTAACCCTAAGGCTAGGGTGAGGCAGGAAGTGATAGTGGGGAGCAGCATCCGACAGGGTTGAGTATAACCGGGGGTTTCCCGCCCCAGCCCACCCTGCGATCGTCTGTCTCTCCGCAGCCGGGGATTGCTGCCTGTCCCCGCTCGAGGCGACGGTCGGCTGGGCTTCGTGGCCATTGCCACCGCAAAGAGCTCTTCAGCTCTGTCAGCCTCTGCCCTGACTCAGGGCCACGCTTCGGATAGGAAGGGCAAACTGTGGATGATGTGTCTCGCTTGCGGGACAACTCTTGGGACCCTAACGGTAAAGGCGCGTCCTCGGCTGCAAGCGTAGGGTTCTCGAGAAGTAGGGTTCAGCAGGGGCACTTGATAGTGACACACAGAGCCTGAGGGAGGACTTGAGAGGGAAAGGACTCAAGGGCTAGAGAGCACAGAGTGAAAATAAGGGCTATAGCCAGGGATACAAGTTAGAATACAGATATACCTGCCCTCACAGCATCCCTCCCAACACCCCTGTTTTTCTGAGAGTAGGTGCCGGCAGCAACCCTAATGCAGGACAGTGCCAGAACTCCTGAGAGGTGCAGGCAGTAAGCTGAAGGCTAGGCGAGGCAGAAAGCAGCAGTGGGGTTGTGGATTCCCCTGGGTTTTTTATTAACAGGATATGCCCACCATGGGATCTGTGTCCTGCTCTGGTGAGTGGTCACTGCCCCAAAAACGCGATGAGGACTTTGGCTCTGCAAGTTTGAGCCTCTGAGCGTTGCTAAATCTATTATTCAATGACCCAGGCATTCATAGAAGACAGTGAGTAGCAAAGGGGCAGGTGTTGGTAATTGTGCTGCCAAGGCCTTGTGTTCACATTTGGTTTCCTTTATTGTAGCCGCCTGAGAGACGACAGCCCGGTACCAGTGGGAAATTCCTCAAGGGCGAGGCGGCCTCGTTTTGCACCCGATGCCGATTGGCGTTCCCAGACATCAAAGAGATAAGTGGAGGGCTGTGAGCCACAGAGGGGGCTGAAAGCGGGGTGGCCAGTCAGGAGTCAGCAGGAGGGTTTTTTGAGTCAGATTTGCAGTCTGGGATGGCCAAGATGTGGCCCCTTAGGGACCTAAAGGGAAAGTCTCACTTGATCGAAGTGCTGAACTGTGCAGGGCAGAGCAGTCCCAGGCCATGTGGAGTCACTTGTCTGTTGTGCACTCTGTGTCTTTTGGGCGTCTCACATGCAATGTCTTCTGCCTTAGCTCTTCAAGGAGCCTCTTGGAAACACCAGGCATCGTTCTTAATACCTCCCTATTCCTCAGCTCGGCACCTTTGACACTCGGGACCTCGCACGCACATCAGAATCGCATCTCTCTTCAGAAGCATCCGGTCCCAGGTCTTTTCAGGTCTTGTTCTGAGCTGTACTGGCAGCTGTGCACAGCAGTGATCCCTTATGGCGGATTAGGCCTCGTAAGAAGGCCGAGCTAGGTCGAGGTATCTGACCGTAGGTTTCTCGGGCATCCATCTTTGCGGTTCTCGGACGAAGCAGTTCTGCTGGCGTCTTCTTGCTGCTGGGTTCTTCGAGCCTCATCGGCTCACCATCGGTCTTACCTCGATCGCCTGCTTTCACATTTTCTTGATCCTTAGTCATTCTGGATCATTCATCTTGCCGAGCCTTTTCTCTCGCTGTTGCGTCCTTCTCGTTTGTGGTGTCCTGTGTCACGGGTGTTGGTGTGTGTTTGGCCCTGCGCTGCTCTGCCCTGCTGCGTAGCCTGGGTGTAGGAGTAATAGGACATGTCTTGGGGACTTGAATTTTGCAGTGTAGGGTGTAGTTGGAGCGTAGAGGGTATTTCTAGATGAGCACAAGATGCCTGGAGCTTTTAAGTTATCCTGCAGCGCTCTGACTTTTGTGCTAACTCTCTTTAAGCTGCGGATGGATTAGATCCATGGCAGAGGGCCCCATTCCAGGTGAGGGGCTCTGCCCCATGCAGGTCAGTCACCGTTTGTCTTCAGAGGGGCAGCGTAAATGGTGGCTGTGTTACAGCGCTGTTCTTTGCATTTGTTTTTAGGAAGCATGGCTGGATAGCGGCAGCCAAGGTGAAGCAAACAAGGTGAGCGTTGATTGGTGGACAGAATCAGTTGCTGTTGCTCAAGTCTCTCTTGATGGTGTAACTGTAAGTGTCCATTATGGTGTGTTTTAGGGGGTCCACTCGCATCACGCCGAACTCCGCTCAGCGACCGGACGACGGAGCTGCTTCGCCTCTCTCGTGAGCCGTCGGGGAGCACGACAGGACTCCGTGATGAAGCCTCCATCTTCTCCGTTTGAAGGTGCCGTCCGGACTGCGGTAAGGGCCGAGGCGTTGCGGTGGGTCGGGGAGGTAGGGAGGAGGAGCGAGGGTCCACTCAAGTTTCAGCCGTGCCGCATCACCTCGTCTCCTCTTAAGCCAGGTATACCCTGTGACCTTGGCGTGGGGCTCAAGGATCCGGGCCTTTTCGGGAGATGGTGAGTAGCAGAATTGTCAGGTGTTGGCAGTAGTGCTGCCAAGGCCACGTGTTCACGTTTGGTTTCCTTTATTCTAGCCGCCTGAGAGACGACAGCCCGGTACCAGCGGGAAATTCCTCAAGGGCGAGGCGGCCTTGTTTTGCACCCGATGCCGATTGGCGTTCCCAGACATCAAAGAGATAAGTGGAGGGCTGTGAGCCACAGAGGAGTTGAAAGCGGGGTGGCCGGTTGGGTTTTTTGAGTCAGATTTGCAGTCTGGGATGGCCAAGATGTGGCCCCTTGGCCTACTAAAAGGTAAAGTCTCACTTTTGATAGCAGTGCTGAACTGTGCAGGGCAGAGCAGTCCCAGGCCATGTGGAGTCACTTGTCTGTTGTGCACTCTGTGTCTTTTGTGTGTCTTGCCTTTCGTGTCGTTGTCCCTACAAGGGGCCTTTTGGAAACCCTGGCTTGTGTCTTAGCATTTGTAATCTCTGCGTTCCTCAGCTCGGTGGCTTTGACTCGGGACCTCGCACGCACATCAGAATCACATCTCTCTTCAGAAGCATCCGGTCCCAGGTCTTTTCAGGTCTTGTTCTGAGCTGTACTGACAGCTGTGCACCGCAATGATCCATTGTGGCGGAGTAGGCATTGTAAGAATGCCGAGATAGGTCGAGGTATCTGACCGTAGGGTTCTCGGGCATCCATCTTTGCGGTTCTCGGACGAAGCAGTTCTGCTGGCATCTTCTTGCTGCCGGGTTCTTTGAGCCTCATCGGCTCTACATCGGTCTTATCTCGGTCATCTCCTTCCGCATTCTCTCGGCCCTCAGGGTCCTTCTTCTTGCCGAGCCTTTTCTCTCGCTGTTGCGTCCTTCTCGTTTGTGGTGTCCTGCATCACGGGTGTTGGTGTGCGTTTGGCCCTGCGCTGCTCTGCCCTGCTGCATAACCTGGGTGTAGGGGTAATAGGACATGTCCCGGGGACTTGAAGTTTGCAGTGTAGGGTGTAGTGGGAGCGTAGAGGGTATTTTTAGGTGGGCACAAGATGCCTGGAGCTTTTAAGTTATCCTGCAGCGCTCTGACTTTTGTCCTAAATTTTTTTCAGATGCGGATGGATTTTTCCCTGGCAGAGCACCCCAAGGAGGAAACGGTTGTGGGTGAGAGACTTGCACACTGAAGGTACCTTGGAAAATGTGTAGCTTTGTCCTGGATTTTGGGGTTTTTTAAAATTTTCTACAAGGTTTTAAATATGAGCTTGTTAGAATTTAATGGTAAGGACTGAAAACGGGTTGGCTGCCAAGTTATACATAACAAAGTCAACTTTTTTGAATATCTGTGAGGCTTCTATTTTGTTTTTGAGACTTTCCTTTTTTGCTGACTTTTGCTCTCACTCTCACGTCTTTCCCTTTCGCTCTCACTCTCACTTCTTTCCCTTTCGCTCTCACTCTCACTTCTTTCCCTTTCGCTCTCACTCTCACTCCTTTCCCTTTCGCTCTCACTCTCACTTCTTTCCCTTTCGCTCTCACTCTCACTTCTTTCCCTTTCGCTCTCTTTCTCTCTCTCTCTAACTTTCTGTTTCTCTCTCTCTCTCTCTCTCTCTCTAACTTCATTTCTGTTTCTGTCTTTTTCTAGTTCTCTCTCTAACTTTATTTCTCTTTCTCTCTATTTCTAGTTCTCTCTCTAACTTTATTTCTCTTTCTCTCTATTTCTAGTTCTCTCTCTAACTTTAACTTTATTTCTCTCTATTTCTAGTTCTCTCTCTAACTTTAACTTTATTTCTCTCTATTTCTAGTTCTCTCTCTAACTTTATTTCTCTCTCACTCTCCCTCTTTTTCTCTTTCGCTCTCACTCTCCCTCTTTTTCTCTTTCGCTCTCACTCTCCCTCTTTTTCTCTTTCGCTCTCACTCTCCCTCTTTTTCTCTTTCGCTCTCACTCTCCCTCTTTTTCTCTTTCGCTCTCACTCTCCCTCTTTTTCTCTTTCGCTCTCACTCTCCCTCTTTTTCTCTTTCGCTCTCACTCTCACTTCTTTCCCTTTCGCTCTCACTCTCACTTCTTTCCCTTTCGCTCTCACTCTCACTTCTTTCCCTTTCGCTCTCACTCTCACTTCTTTCCCTTTCGCTCTCACTCTCACTTCTTTCCCTTTCGCTCTCTTTCTCTCACTTCTTTCCCTTTCGCTCTCTTTCTCTCACTTCTTTCCCTTTCGCTCTCTTTCTCTCACTTCTTTCCCTTTCGCTCTCTTTCTCTCTCTCTCTAACTTCATTTCTGTTTCTGTCTATTTCTAGTTCTCTCTCTAACTTTCTCTCTCTCACTTTATTTCTAGTTCTCTCTCTAACTTTATTTCTCTCTCTCACTTTATTTCTAGTTCTCTCTCTAACTTTATTTCTCTCTCTAACTTTATTTCTCTCTCTCACTTTATTTCTAGTTCTCTCTCTAACTTTAACTTTATTTCTCTCTCACTCTCCCTCTTTTTCTCTTTCGCTCTCACTCTCACTTCTTTCCCTTTCGCTCTCACTCTCACTTCTTTCCCTTTCGCTCTCACTCTCACTTCTTTCCCTTTCGCTCTCTTTCTCTCTCTTCTTTCCCTTTCGCTCTCTTTCTCTCTCTCTCTCTAACTTTCTGTTTCTCTCTCTCTCTCTCTCTCTCTCTAACTTCATTTCCGTTTCTCTCTCTCTCACTTTATTTCTAGTTCTCTCTCTAACTTTATTTCTCTTTCTCTCTATTTCTAGTTCTCTCTCTAACTTTAGTTCTCGTTCTCTCTATTTCTAGTTCTCTCTCTAACTTTAGTTCTCGTTCTCTCTATTTCTAGTTCTCTCTCTAACTTTAGTTCTCGTTCTCTCTATTTCTAGTTCTCTCTCTAACTTTAGTTCTCGTTCTCTCTATTTCTAGTTCTCTCTCTAACTTTAGTTCTCGTTCTCTCTCTAACTCTATTTCTAGTTCTCTCTATTTCTCGTTCTCTCTCTAACTTTATTTCTCGTTCTCTCTATTTCTCGTTCTCTCTCTAACTTTATTTCTTGTTCTCTCTATTTCTCGTTCTCTCTCTAACTTTATTTCTCGTTCCCTCTATTTCTCGTTCTCTCTCTAACTTTATTTCTCTCTATTTCTCGTTCTCTCTCTAACTTTAACTTTATTTCTCTCTAGTTCTCTCTCTAACTTTAACTTTATTTCTCTCTATTTCTAGTTCTCTCTCTAACTTTAACTTTATTTCTCTCTATTTCTAGTTCTCTCTCTAACTTTAACTTTATTTCTCTCTATTTCTAGTTCTCTCTCTAACTTTAACTTTATTTCTCTCTATTTCTAGTTCTCTCTCTAACTTTATTTCTCGTTCTCTCTATTTCTAGTTCTCTCTCTAACTTTATTTCTCCTTCTCCAGCGCCCAGCCTGGACTTGCTCTGTGGGGGGGCCTGTTCCATCTGCCTGAACCAAGGACATCCTGCCCAGGTTTGACACTTGACTCCCGTTGTTTTTCCTCTTGCAGGCAGCTGGCAAAAGAGGAGAGAGCCCCTGCGAGGCAGAGCCCCTGGAATGCCCTGTCCCGGTCTGAGGTTCCCACTTTTCTCTCCAACTCCCGGAGAATTGCTGGAGCAGAACCAGAGAGAGTCCATTTTATTTCCTGCCTTTTCCAATAAACGGTGACTTTCAGCTGGAGTGTGTTCCTGGTGTCATCCTCCTCCTCCTCCTCCCTGGATTTGTAAATAAATGTCCTGATTTTGGCCAAGGAGAATTTTGTTGTTCCAGGCATTGTGGCTCTTTTGTTTCATTGAAACTTCCCAACTCTGCTGAGACTTTGAGATGTCAAATACAAGTAAGACTGGAGTTTCTTGGGATTGTTACTCACACAAAATAGGGATCCTTCTTGGACAGGAGTAACTTGACGTGTTTAATGCCGCTTCCCTTTAAAATCAGAGCAGGGGAAGCAGATTTGAAATCATCATTCCATGAACTTGCACCAAATTCCTCCAAAGCTGCAAAAGTTTTCCTTGTTAGAAATTCCTGAGCTTGTTTTCCAGGCAAGCTGGGATTTAGATGTTCTTTGTTCCTTGGATTTGCTGGTTTTCCTCTCTCTCATTTTAGTAAAGGATTTTTTTTTTTCATATTTTCCATGCTGATTGGAATTTTTGTACTGCTCAGGGCACATTGCCAAGGAAATGTACCAATTTCATGTTGGTAAATCAGGCATTGTTCAGCACCATATGCCCACAAGTCTGTAAATTCCCAGGGAAACTTGCTAAGTGTTGAATTGCCATAATGAATCTCTTTGTAAAGTTGATTATACTTTTTTATTTTTAATTACTTTGAATTTTTTATGTAGGGTTTTTTTTTAATAAGTGATGTCTTTTTGTATTTTTAAATTTTTTCTTTCAAAAATTTTCCTTTGTAATTTTTCCTTTGTAATTTTTCCTTTGTAATTTTTCCTTTGTAATTTTTCTCCTTTTTATTTTTTCCTTTTTATTTTTTCCTTTTTATTTTTTCCTTTTTATTTTTTCCTTTTTATTTTTTCCTTTTTATTTTTTCCTTTTTATTTTTTCCTTTTTATTTTTTCCTTTTTATTTTTTCCTTTTTATTTTTTTCCTTTTTATTTTTTTCCTTTTTAATTTTTCCTCTTTTTTTCTCTCTTTAACTTTTTCCTTTTTAATTTTTTCCTTTTTATTTTTTTCCTTTTTAATTTTTTCTTTTTTAATTTTTTCCTTTTTATTTTTGCTTTTTATTTCTAATTTTTCCTTTTTAACTTTTTAATTTTATTTGTTTCTGTGTTTTACTTGAAATTTTATTTGAAAACTTTTTTTTTTTTCTTCATGTTTTCTTTGTGTTGGTGTGTTTTGTTTTGCTTTGGTTTGGTTTGGTTTGGTTTTTTGCTCTCTCTCTACTCTTTTATCTACTTTTTTTATAGCCCAAGTATGTAGAAGTTTGGCTGGTGGGAACAGAGGAGGTGACAAATGAAATCCATGTCCACTCCACGTCCGGATAGAATTGAGAGTGCAGCTAGAGAAATCTCTGTATTTTCTGCTAAATTAGAAATCCTGAACAGAGAAAGCTCTAAAGACCAAGGGGCCTTCTTTTTTCTTTTTCCTTTTTCCCCCGAACAATTCTCATTGTAGCCATTTACAGGATCAGGAACATTACCTTGAAGTCGAGGTGTATTTCACAGGTAGCGAGAAAACAAAGTAGACTTGATCTTGTAACTCTCATTGTTTAGTAACAAAGAAATCCAAAACAAAACAAACAACATAAAAAAAAAAAAAAATCCACCAACCCCACAAAAGAACAGAGAAAGAGAAATTATACCAATATTATTTTAATTTAAAACCACTTTCTCCCTTAGAAAACCAGGCTAATGTAATTCTGCTTAATTGGGGTGCTGTCGTGTTTAGGTTACTGAATTAATAGAGTTTAAAACATACAGCAATAAACACGAATTTTAAAAACTAAGTACAAAAATATGAATATATATAATAAAACAAATATAAATATGAAAAATAATATCGTAAGTAAATGCAATCTATAATATTTCTCATTACTTATATTATATACAGTAGTCTATATATTACATCCATAGATATGACTAGAAAAAAGACATGGTAATTATCAATATTAAAATAATAAATGTAAAGAAATAATGGAATAGAGCTTAAAACAGAGGGGGTTTTTTGGTTTGAATTTGCTTGGTGGCAGGGGTTCTCTTTTAAGCGGCGGCCGGGTGTCTTTCGGGGCGTTTCTTTTAGGGGGTTTCTGTGCACGTTCTCTTCGGGGGTCCCTGTCTGCTGTGGACACAGCGCGGTACTGCAGCTCTGCCCCGGGCCCGTCCCAGTGCTGCCGCCTTGTGGACACAGCGCGGTGCTGCAGCTCTGCCCCGTGCCCGTCCCAGTGCTGCCGCCCTGTGGACACAGCGCGGTACTGCAGATGTTCATCCCAGGGGAGTTGCTGGCTTGGCTAGAATTGGTTTCCCAGTAAAACTGGGGGTTGTCTAGAAAACCTGAATTTGTGGGAGGCACTGGGTTTGTTTTCCCTATCCCTGCATCACAGTCAAGAACACTCCTGGAGCTGTGTTAGGCAGTGGAAGGAGGGGAGAGCTGCATTTATTGAATTCCTTTGTTGTTGTTATTGTTGTATTTTTTCATGCTA
This sequence comes from Prinia subflava, assembly GCF_021018805.1. Lineage (NCBI taxonomy): Eukaryota > Metazoa > Chordata > Aves > Passeriformes > Cisticolidae > Prinia > Prinia subflava. Next base: position 163,297 of record NW_026961071.1, on the reverse strand, counting down.
TTTTATTTTATTGTGTTTTAGATTTTCATGTTTTTTTATTTTGACTTTTAAAAAATATTTTAATGTTTCCTCAAATTTTTAATTTTTCGATTTTTAGTTTACTTTTATATTTTATAGTTATGATTTCACTTTTTATTTTATTTTCAATACCTTTTAAATTTTTATTTAGATTTATGTTTTATTTTTATGTTTGCGGTTGTTTTGTATTTTTTAATGTTTCCTTAGTAATTTTTCCTTTGTCATTTTTTCCTTTGTCATTTTTTCCTCTATAATTTTTTCCACTATAATTTTTTCCTTTTTAATTTTTTATTTTTTATTTTTCTCTTTTTAATTTTTCTCCTTTTTAATGTTTTCCTTTCTAATTTTTTCCTTTCTGATTTCTCCTTTCTCGATTTTGTCAGGCACCCCCCTTTAAAACCGGGGTGCCTTCGGCCGTGCCACAACAAAGATGGCGGCCCAACAGGAAATGGTTTCAGCCACAAACAAGATGGCAGCCGGAAGTATGGGCAGCCACCTAATGCCCCGCTCAAGATGGCGGCTCGTCGAGCCGCCTTCGACCTTCCAAAGACGGCGGCCAAAAAAGGCGGGAAAACACAAGGACCACCCATGGGCGTCGACCCAACTGCCTGCGCCCGACCCCGAAAACGGCGCCGCTCAGGAACAATTTTCAGCGTCGCTTCCCGGCGCGAGGGAGCTGTGTGCCCGCTGTGCCGCGCCGCGGTGCGGTTGCGGCAGCCATTTTGGTGAGGCGCCTGAGTAACCAGCTACCCGGGGCCTTCGGGGGTGCCACAAAAAAGATGGCGGCTCTACCGGATGTGTCTTCACCACAACCAAGATGGCGGCTACAACGGGCGGAAGTAACGTTTATATAGGGTTTATATAGGGTTTGGACCCTATAGCCGCGGCCGAACCAAGGCTCTGCTGCAGGTGTATTCGAGACATCTTTCCTCTTTGTTTGACAGAAGGAAGAGGGGAAAAAAAAAAAAAAAAAAAAAAAAAAAAAAGAGGAAGAAAAAACGGGAGCAGTTCCGGGGCGGTCCCGGGGCGGTCCCGGGGCGGTGTGCGCCGTCACTGCCGCCTTCTCGGCGGGCGATTCCAAGGCGCTGTCGGGCTCTCTGCCGGCCGGTCGGCGGGCGGGCGGCCGGGACGCGATGGCGCTGTGCCCGGAGCTGGAGCGCTCGCTGTCGCTGCTGCAGCCGGGCGCCGACCGGGCCCAGCAGCAGCAGGAGCGGCGGGCGGACGCGGCCCCCACGCCCATGGTGTTCATGTGCGCCGGCTGCGGGCGCCCCGTGGGCGACACCCGCACCTGGCGTTCAGTGTCGAGGACAGCGGTCCCATCCTGCTGCGCAGTGAGTACCAGCGCTGCCACCCCCGTGCCGCCGCGGTCGCTGCCGCCGTGCCTCCTGCCCTGCCTCCCGCCGCAGCTGCGGCCGCCAGCGTCGCCGCGGACCCGGGGCGGAAGGGCTCCGAGCTCCCCGGAGAGTGCGGATGGTGAGGGCCGGGCCTGGCTGGACACAGTCCCGGGGGAGTCGGGGTTCCCGGCGCTGGGGACCGGCAAAGGGCCCGGAGCGCTCGTGTGGCCCGAGAGCCCCTGGAGCACTTATCTGGGGTGGGCTGTACAAGCCGCGTATGGCCTAAGGGAGAGGGATTTCTCACAAGGACATGTAGTGATGGACAAGGGAGGCAGCTTTAGATTAAATGTCGGGAAGAAATTTTTCCCTGCGAGGGCGGTGAGGCCGTGGTACAGGTTCCCCAGAGAAGCTGTGGCTGCCCCTGTGTCCCTGGAAGTGCCCAAGGCCAGGTTGGACGGGGCTTGGAACACCCTGGGATAGTGGAAACTGTCCCTGCCCAGGGCCGGGGGTGGAATGGGGTGAGCTTGAAGGCCCCTTCCACAATTCAGCGATTCTGATGGTCTTGGTCTTGCTGAGGTTAGCCAGCCTGAGGAGCTGATGCAAATTCAGGCTAAAAGATGAGTGCTCATCATTTACACTGTGTAAAGCATGAATGAAAGGTTAAAAAAGTTCTAATGCATGATTTAAAATTTTTTTTTTATTTTTAAGAAAAGGGATGGGGAGAGGTGCCTCCTTTTATTTTCTTCTGAATAAATGTTATTCCTTGCTTGCAGCATGGTAGAAACCCTACTCTGCTCTGGCTGCTCCAGGACCCTTGGCAGCAGATACATGCACGCCTCAAGGCATCTCGACTGCAAGAGGGATTTGTTCTGTGTCCGTACTGACTCTGTTGAAAGGTAAGTGCAGAATGTTTATGGGTCAGCCTGCCAGCTCCACTGCACTCACCAGGCATGGCACTGAGGGTGCTCCTGTTACATCTCTGGCAAGGCTGGAGGGAGCGTCTTCTGCTGCTCTGTCCCACGGTGGTTTTCTGTATTGGTGCTGTTGGCATCCCAGTGCTCAGCTGTAGGGAACATCACCTGTGTAAGGCACATCCTAGAAAAAGAACCAAAACAAACCAACCTGGCCTGCCTTTTGTGTGGGAAGTTGCATTCCAGCCCAGAAAATATCACCAGGTCCAGGGCACTGGAGGGTTCCTTCGCATTTGATTGGAAGAGTTCACAAACCAAGCACCAAAGAGGCCTGGCTGGAGCCTGTTAGGGGTCCGCATGATCAGCAGGGAGTGTGGCCAGAGGGGCTCGGGCAGGACTTGGGGTGGCTCTGCCCTGTGCTGGCCACATCTGCTCTGTCCTTGCTAAGATGGGCAAAGGCAACTCTGACAACTGAGTACGTGCTTGAGACTCTCACTCAGCTGTCTTAAAATCTGTCTGGAAAATGAAAGTGTGCTTGGGTTTAGTTGGTTTATAGCACTTCAAAGGGGTTATTAAAAACTGTATCCTCAATTAAGGCTCCGCACCAGAGTCCTTTTGTGCAGGCATTGTCCTAATAGACAGTGGTTGTTCATCTGGACTGGTTTTAATGTCTCTTTTTTTTTTCTGAAGTTCCCATTTATTTTGCTGTATTGCTGTGGATATTCCCCTTGGTACTCTGGACAGGGTTTGGAGATTTTTTTCTTCATTCCACTGCTAGAGTACTTTTTTTATTGCATGGCAGTAAAATTCTCTCATGCACTAACTTGGCTGCAGAATGGCATTTTCTGGCAAAGGGATGCTGCTTCTGCCTGCCAGCACTGCACTGTTCTTGGTGTCTTGGTGCCATTTTCCACTGTATCCCGTATCCCCAGAATCCACGGCTGTCTCTCAGGGTTCTAAAGGAGTGCTGTGTTTGGATTTTTGGCTTCAGAGTGGGAAGTGCTCTGTAACCTGATGTAACCTGTGGCATCTCAGCTGTAGGCCAGGAACCCTGGAAAAGCAAGCTCGCATTCACGAGGAGCCGCTTACTCTTGAAAGCCCAGCTGTCTTGCAAGAGGTGCCGCACAGGGTGAGTTTTAACCTTACATCATTCTTTGTTGAAATCACCTCTGAGAAGTCTTAATATGCTTCAATGGTTTCTGCAGAACAGCTTATTCCACTCAGAGCAATTCAGTGCATTGTAACATGTACTGGACTGCTTCCTGTAATTGCTGTCGTCGTGCTCTGCAAGACTTTTAGCCACTTTTCCTTCAGTTTTCTTGGTAGTTAGCATTTTCTGTTTATCAAGCACAGCATTAGGTTCCTCTGGCTGTCTCAGAAATTGGATCAGTTGTTTCTAGTTCGTTCTGATTCACTTCTCCAGATCTTCATTTAACTTTTAGCCATGTTTCTTCTGCCTCCTGTGGAAATGGACTTAATGCTTTTGCTGTAACTTTATCTTGAAATAGTAATCATAAATGAATCATGGTAAATCAGGTTGATGTTTTGCTCTACTAAAATCTTGTGACTGCAGGTAGGAAGAGTTGGGAGCGAACAGTCTGAGGAAGTGGACTGTGGAAGCTGAAGGTTGTCCAGCCAAAGCTGAGTGTGTGGCTCTGACACTGACCAAGGCTGGAAAGAGTTACTGTGTGGACAGAGAATGTTAGAGCCGGGTGAGCTTTCACAGGATGAAAGAAGCGAGGAGAGAATCGAATGGAAAGAATTGCTGAGATCAGGTTTGAGCCCTTTCTTTGGGTTTGGGATTTGTTTGTGGTTTTTTTGTTACCTAACACTACCTAGCACTTACTTACTTACTTACTGTGAGATTTGAAGTTTTCTCCAAAAACTCAGAATGAATTTCCCCACTCTGCCCCACTGGTAGCAGCACACAGGAGAACAGAGCCTGTGGTTTGGATCTTGAGGGAGTTCCAGCAGTACAAGCTATGAGTTACCATGTTTCTCCCAAATTTACATCCAGCAAATCTGAGGAATTACCTCTTGCCTGAGCATTCCTGGTCTCTGTGACTCTTTAGTAAGAGACAGCTGGGACTGGCCAAGCTGAGACAGGATCTGTTCCTGTCAAACCATCTATTTCCCATGCGGATGAGAATCTGGGGGGCAAGTGCCCACATCACTCCTCACAAATGCCCACACATACTTCTGGGGCTGCTGTATCTATCTGCTGGATTTGTCAGCGCCAGCATTTGCGAAGGATCACCTTGTGAGCAACTCAAAAGACAGATAAATAGAGGCAGCAGCAATTGTCTTGAGTTTACCTTATGGTAAGGCTTATGGATATTTTTAATCACTATAAGAAGGCTTATGGATATTTTTGATCACTTTCTTAGCACTTGCAATTACCCCTGCTACCACACAAAAGAAACCGAGGAACAGGAAAGCTCCGCTCTGTATCTCTGGCAGAAGAAAAGCCAGCAAACCAGTTTGCGTTCACCCCGATTCCTAGTCCTGTGCTGCAAGTACAGAAATATCTTGAGCCTTTGGGAGGGGGACTGGGACTGTGGAACCCAGCTGCATGTGTCTCCTAGGCCACGTTTTTCTTGGAAGCACCTTTCCTAGTTTCACTGCTTTTTGGAAATGAACTGTTCTGAGCAGAACCAGTACCTTCAGACTCAGGGTCTGAAAACAAAACAACCATAAAAACCACTAAAAAGCCCCAAACCCCACTGCCTAAGAGAACAAAGAAAGAGAAAATATACCGGGATTATTTTAATAAACCTGAATTTGTGGGAGGCACTGGGTTTGTTTTCCCTTCGTGCGGCAGCACGAAGTTTGCACGCATTTTGCTGCCGCTTTGGCTCTCAAGAACTGGAAATGCCTGGATTTCTGCGTGGTTTCCCCAGGTTCTCCTATTTAGCAGGAGCTGCACGGTGAGGTCGGTGTTCTGAGGGAGGCCCTGGCACAGCTGCCAAAGGCCGGGAACGTGGAGTGTGCAGGGAGCATCCGGGGGGCTTCTCCCCCCTGAGTTTCTCCCGGGGTGTGCTGCCTGCACTGCTGGATGTTGGACCCGGCTTTGGGCCGTTCTCCTGCGGTCCCAGCACTGAGTGCTGCCCCTGTGGCCAGACCTTGCCGTGTGCCGGCACCAAACCCGGGCAGCCGGGGCTGCTTTTCCAGCCCTTTGGTGCCACGGGCGGCCCCCGATTGCCGGAGCTCCCCGGCACCCGGCCTGGACTCACTCTGTGGGGGGGCCTGTTCCATCTGCCTCAACCGAGGACATCCTGCCCAGGTTTGACACTTGACTCCCGTTGTTTTTCCTCTTGCAGGCAGCTGGCAAAAGAGGAGAGAGCCCCTGCGAGGCAGAGCCCCTGGAATGCCCTGTCCTGGTCTGAGGTTCCCACTTTTATCTCCGACTCCCGGAGAATTGCTGGAGCAGAACCAGAGAGTGTCCATTTTATTTCCTGCCTTTTCCAATAAACGGTGACTTTCAGCTGGAGTGTGTTCCTGGTGTTATCCTCCTCCTCCTCCTCCCTGGATTTGTAAATAAATGTCCTGATTTTGGCCAAGTAGAATTTTGTTGTTCCAGGCATTGTGGCTCTTTTGTTTCATTGAAACTTCCCAACTCTGCTGAGACTTTGAGATGTCAAATACAAGTAAGACTGGAGTTTCTTGGGATTGTTACTCACACAAAATAGGGATCCTTCTTGGACAGGAGTAACTTGACGTGTTTAATGCCGCTTCCCTTTAAAATCAGAGCAGGGGAAGCAGATTTGAAATCATCATTCCATGAACTTGCACCAAATTCCTCCAAAGCTGCAAAAGTTTTCCTTGTTAGAAATTCCTGAGCTTGTTTTCCAGGCAAGCTGGGATTTAGATGTTCTTTGTTCCTTGGATTTGCTGGTTTTCCTCTCTCTCATTTTAGTAAAGAATTTTTTTTTTTTCATATTTTCCATGCTGATTGGAATTTTTGTACTGCTCAGGGCACATTGCCAAGGAAATGTACCAATTTCATGTTGGTAAATCAGGCATTGTTCAGCACCATATGCCCACAAGTCTGTAAATTTCCAGGGAAACTTGCTAAGTGTTGAATTGCCATAATGAATCTCTTTGTAAAGTTGATTATACTTTTTTCTTTATTTTTAATTACTTTGAATTTTTTATGTAGGGTTTTTTTTTAATAAGTGATGTCTTTTTGTATTTTTAAATTTTTTCTTTTAAGAAATTTTCTATTTTAATTTTTCCTTTGTAATTTTTCCTTTGTAATTTTTCCTTTGTAATTTTCCTATTTTATTTTTTCCTTTTTATTTTTTTCCTTTTTATTTTTTCCTTTTTATTTTTTTCCTTTTTATTTTTTCCTCTTTTTTTCTCTCTTTAACTTTTTCCTTTTTAATTTTTTCCTTTTTATTTTTTTCCTTTTTAATTTTTTCCTTTTTAATTTTTTCCTTTTTATTTTTTTCCTTTTTAATTTTTTCCTTTTTAATTTTTTTCTTTTTATTTTTTCCTTTTTATTTTTTCCTTTTTATTTTTTTCCTTTTTACTTTTTTCCTTTTTATTTTTTTCCTTTTAATTTTTGCTTTTTATTTTCTTTCTTTCTAATTTTTCCTTTTTAACTTTTTAATTTTATTTTTTTCTGTGTTTTACTTGAAATTTTATTTGAAAACTTTTTTTTTTTCTTCATGTTTTCTTTGTGTTGGTGTGTTTTGGTTTGGTTTGGTTTGGTCTGGTTTGGTTTGGTTTGGTTTGGTTTGGTTTGGTTTGGTTTGGTTTGGTTTTTTCCTCTCTCTCTACTCTTTTATCTACTTTTTTATAGCCCAAGTATGTAGAAGTTTGGCTGGTGGGAACAGAGGAGGTGACAAATGAAATCCATGTCCACTCCACGTCCGGATAGAATTGAGAGTGCAGCTAGAGAAATCTCTGTATTTTCTGCTAAATTAGAAATCCTGAACAGAGAAAGCTCTAAAGACCAAGGGGCCTTCTTTTTTCTTTTTCCTTTTTCCCCCGAACAATTCTCATTGTAGCCATTTACAGGATCAGGAACATTACCTTGAAGTCGAGGTGTATTTCACAGGTAGCGAGAAAACAAAGTAGACTTGATCTTGTAACTCTCATTGTTTAGTAACAAAGAAATCCAAAACAAAACAAACAACATAAAAAAAAAAAAAAAATCCACCAACCCCACAAAAGAACAGAGAAAGAGAAATTATACCAATATTATTTTAATTTAAAACCACTTTCTCCCTTAGAAAACCAGGCTAATGTAATTCTGCTTAATTGGGGTGCTGTCGTGTTTAGGTTACTGAATTAATAGAGTTTAAAACATACAGCAATAAACACGAATTTTAAAAACTAAGTACAAAAATATGAATATATATAATAAAACAAATATAAATATGAAAAATAATATCGTAAGTAAATGCAATCTATAATATTTCTCATTACTTATATTATATACAGTAGTCTATATATTACATCCATAGATATGACTAGAAAAAAGACATGGTAATTATCAATATTAAAATAATAAATGTAAAGAAATAATGGAATAGAGCTTAAAACAGAGGGGGTTTTTTGGTTTGAATTTGCTTGGTGGCAGGGGTTCTCTTTTAAGCGGCGGCCGGGTGTCTTTCGGGGCGTTTCTTTTAGGGGGTTTCTGTGCACGTTCTCTTCGGGGGTCCCTGTCTGCTGTGGACACAGCGCGGTACTGCAGCTCTGCCCCGGGCCCGTCCCAGTGCTGCCGCCTTGTGGACACAGCGCGGTGCTGCAGATGTTCATCCCAGGGGAGTTGCTGGCTTGGCTAGAATTGGTTTCCCAGTAAAACTGGGGGTTGTCTAGAAAACCTGAATTTGTGGGAGGCACTGGGTTTGTTTTCCCTATCCCTGCATCACAGTCAAGAACACTCCTGGAGCTGTGTTAGGCAGTGGAAGGAGGGGAGAGCTGCATTTATTGAATTCCTTTGTTGTTGTTATTGTTGTATTTTTTCATGCTATTTTATTTTATTGTGTTTTAGATTTTCATGTTTTTTTATTTTGACTTTTAAAAATATTTTAATGTTTCCTCAAATTTTTAATTTTTCGATTTTTAGTTTACTTTTATATTTTATAGTTATGATTTCACTTTTTATTTTATTTTCAATACCTTTTAAATTTTTATTTAGATTTATGTTTTATTTTTATGTTTGCGGTTGTTTTGTATTTTTTAATGTTTCCTTAGTAATTTTTCCTTTGTCATTTTTTCCTTTGTCATTTTTTCCTCTATAATTTTTTCCACTATAATTTTTTCCTTTTTAATTTTTTATTTTTTATTTTTCTCTTTTTAATTTTTCTCCTTTTTAATGTTTTCCTTTCTAATTTTTTCCTTTCTGATTTCTCCTTTCTCGATTTTGTCAGGCACCCCCCTTTAAAACCGGGGTGCCTTCGGCCGTGCCACAACAAAGATGGCGGCCCAACAGGAAATGGTTTCAGCCACAAACAAGATGGCAGCCGGAAGTATGGGCAGCCACCTAATGCCCCGCTCAAGATGGCGGCTCGTCGAGCCGCCTTCGACCTTCCAAAGACGGCGGCCAAAAAAGGCGGGAAAACACAAGGACCACCCATGGGCGTCGGCCCAACTGCCTGCGCCCGACCCCGAAAACGGCGCCGCTCAGGAACAATTTTCAGCGTCGCTTCCCGGCGCGAGGGAGCTGTGTGCCCGCTGTGCCGCGCCGCGGTGCGGTTGCGGCAGCCATTTTGGTGAGGCGCCTGAGTAACCAGCTACCCGGGGCCTTCGGGGGTGCCACAAAAAAGATGGCGGCTCTACCGGATGTGTCTTCACCACAACCAAGATGGCGGCTACAACGGGCGGAAGTAACGTTTATATAGGGTTTATATAGGGTTTGGACCCTATAGCCGCGGCCGAACCAAGGCTCTGCTGCAGGTGTATTCGAGACATCTTTCCTCTTTGTTTGACAGAAGGAAGAGGGGAAAAAAAAAAAAAAAAAAAAAAAAAAAAAAGAGGAAGAAAAAACGGGAGCAGTTCCGGGGCGGTCCCGGGGCGGTCCCGGGGCGGTGTGCGCCGTCACTGCCGCCTTCTCGGCGGGCGATTCCAAGGCGCTGTCGGGCTCTCTGCCGGCCGGTCGGCGGGCGGGCGGCCGGGACGCGATGGCGCTGTGCCCGGAGCTGGAGCGCTCGCTGTCGCTGCTGCAGCCGGGCGCCGACCGGGCCCGGCAGCAGCAGGAGCGGCGGGCGGACGCGGCCCCCACGCCCATGGTGTTCATGTGCGCCGGCTGCGGGCGCCCCGTGGGCGACACCCGCACCTGGCGTTCAGTGTCGAGGACAGCGGCCCCATCCTGCTGCGCAGTGAGTACCAGCGCTGCCACCCCCGTGCCGCCGCGGTCGCTGCCGCCGTGCCTCCTGCCCTGCCTCCCGCCGCAGCTGCGGCCGCCAGCGTCGCCGCGGACCCGGGGCGGAAGGGCTCCGAGCTCCCCGGAGAGTGCGGATGGTGAGGGCCGGGCCTGGCTGGACACAGTCCCGGGGGAGTCGGGGTTCCCGGCGCTGGGGACCGGCAAAGGGCCCGGAGCGCTCGTGTGGCCCGAGAGCCCCTGGAGCACTTATCTGGGGTGGGCTGTACAAGCCGCGTATGGCCTAAGGGAGAGGGATTTCTCACAAGGACATGTAGTGATGGACAAGGGAGGCAGCTTTAGATTAAATGTCGGGAAGAAATTTTTCCCTGCGAGGGCGGTGAGGCCGTGGTACAGGTTCCCCAGAGAAGCTGTGGCTGCCCCTGTGTCCCTGGAAGTGCCCAAGGCCAGGTTGGACGGGGCTTGGAACACCCTGGGATAGTGGAAGCTGTCCCTGCCCAGGGCCGGGGGTGGAATGGGGTGAGCTTGAAGGCCCCTTCCACAATTCAGCGATTCTGATGGTCTTGGTCTTGCTGAGGTTAGCCAGCCTGAGGAGCTGATGCAAATTCAGGCTAAAAGATGAGTGCTCATCATTTACACTGTGTAAAGCATGAATGAAAGGTTAAAAAAGTTCTAATGCATGATTTAAAATTTTTTTTTTATTTTTAAGAAAAGGGATGGGGAGAGGTGCCTCCTTTTATTTTCTTCTGAATAAATGTTATTCCTTGCTTGCAGCATGGTAGAAACCCTACTCTGCTCTGGCTGCTCCAGGACCCTTGGCAGCAGATACATGCACGCCTCAAGGCATCTCGACTGCAAGAGGGATTTGTTCTGTGTCCGTACTGACTCTGTTGAAAGGTAAGTGCAGAATGTTTATGGGTCAGCCTGCCAGCTCCACTGCACTCACCAGGCATGGCACTGAGGGTGCTCCTGTTACATCTCTGGCAAGGCTGGAGGGAGCGTCTTCTGCTGCTCTGTCCCACGGTGGTTTTCTGTATTGGTGCTGTTGGCATCCCAGTGCTCAGCTGTAGGGAACATCACCTGTGTAAGGCACATCCTAGAAAAAGAACCAAAACAAACCAACCTGGCCTGCCTTTTGTGTGGGAAGTTGCATTCCAGCCCAGAAAATATCACCAGGTCCAGGGCACTGGAGGGTTCCTTCGCATTTGATTGGAAGAGTTCACAAACCAAGCACCAAAGAGGCCTGGCTGGAGCCTGTTAGGGGTCCGCATGATCAGCAGGGAGTGTGGCCAGAGGGGCTCGGGCAGGACTTGGGGTGGCTCTGCCCTGTGCTGGCCACATCTGCTCTGTCCTTGCTAAGATGGGCAAAGGCAACTCTGACAACTGAGTACGTGCTTGAGACTCTCACTCAGCTGTCTTAAAATCTGTCTGGAAAATGAAAGTGTGCTTGGGTTTAGTTGGTTTATAGCACTTCAAAGGGGTTATTAAAAACTGTATCCTCAATTAAGGCTCCGCACCAGAGTCCTTTTGTGCAGGCATTGTCCTAATAGACAGTGGTTGTTCATCTGGACTGGTTTTAATGTCTCTTTTTTTTTTCTGAAGTTCCCATTTATTTTGCTGTATTGCTGTGGATATTCCCCTTGGTACTCTGGACAGGGTTTGGAGATTTTTTTCTTCATTCCACTGCTAGAGTACTTTTTTTATTGCATGGCAGTAAAATTCTCTCATGCACTAACTTGGCTGCAGAATGGCATTTTCTGGCAAAGGGATGCTGCTTCTGCCTGCCAGCACTGCACTGTTCTTGGTGTCTTGGTGCCATTTTCCACTGTATCCCGTATCCCCAGAATCCACGGCTGTCTCTCAGGGTTCTAAAGGAGTGCTGTGTTTGGATTTTTGGCTTCAGAGTGGGAAGTGCTCTGTAACCTGATGTAACCTGTGGCATCTCAGCTGTAGGCCAGGAACCCTGGAAAAGCAAGCTCGCATTCACGAGGAGCCGCTTACTCTTGAAAGCCCAGCTGTCTTGCAAGAGGTGCCGCACAGGGTGAGTTTTAACCTTACATCATTCTTTGTTGAAATCACCTCTGAGAAGTCTTAATATGCTTCAATGGTTTCTGCAGAACAGCTTATTCCACTCAGAGCAATTCAGTGCATTGTAACATGTACTGGACTGCTTCCTGTAATTGCTGTCGTCGTGCTCTGCAAGACTTTTAGCCACTTTTCCTTCAGTTTTCTTGGTAGTTAGCATTTTCTGTTTATCAAGCACAGCATTAGGTTCCTCTGGCTGTCTCAGAAATTGGATCAGTTGTTTCTAGTTCGTTCTGATTCACTTCTCCAGATCTTCATTTAACTTTTAGCCATGTTTCTTCTGCCTCCTGTGGAAATGGACTTAATGCTTTTGCTGTAACTTTATCTTGAAATAGTAATCATAAATGAATCATGGTAAATCAGGTTGATGTTTTGCTCTACTAAAATCTTGTGACTGCAGGTAGGAAGAGTTGGGAGCGAACAGTCTGAGGAAGTGGACTGTGGAAGCTGAAGGTTGTCCAGCCAAAGCTGAGTGTGTGGCTCTGACACTGACCAAGGCTGGAAAGAGTTACTGTGTGGACAGAGAATGTTAGAGCCGGGTGAGCTTTCACAGGATGAAAGAAGCGAGGAGAGAATCGAATGGAAAGAATTGCTGAGATCAGGTTTGAGCCCTTTCTTTGGGTTTGGGATTTGTTTGTGGTTTTTTTGTTACCTAACACTACCTAGCACTTACTTACTTACTTACTGTGAGATTTGAAGTTTTCTCCAAAAACTCAGAATGAATTTCCCCACTCTGCCCCACTGGTAGCAGCACACAGGAGAACAGAGCCTGTGGTTTGGATCTTGAGGGAGTTCCAGCAGTACAAGCTATGAGTTACCATGTTTCTCCCAAATTTACATCCAGCAAATCTGAGGAATTACCTCTTGCCTGAGCATTCCTGGTCTCTGTGACTCTTTAGTAAGAGACAGCTGGGACTGGCCAAGCTGAGACAGGATCTGTTCCTGTCAAACCATCTATTTCCCATGCGGATGAGAATCTGGGGGGCAAGTGCCCACATCACTCCTCACAAATGCCCACACATACTTCTGGGGCTGCTGTATCTATCTGCTGGATTTGTCAGCGCCAGCATTTGCGAAGGATCACCTTGTGAGCAACTCAAAAGACAGATAAATAGAGGCAGCAGCAATTGTCTTGAGTTTACCTTATGGTAAGGCTTATGGATATTTTTAATCACTATAAGAAGGCTTATGGATATTTTTGATCACTTTCTTAGCACTTGCAATTACCCCTGCTACCACACAAAAGAAACCGAGGAACAGGAAAGCTCCGCTCTGTATCTCTGGCAGAAGAAAAGCCAGCAAACCAGTTTGCGTTCACCCCGATTCCTAGTCCTGTGCTGCAAGTACAGAAATATCTTGAGCCTTTGGGAGGGGGACTGGGACTGTGGAACCCAGCTGCATGTGTCTCCTAGGCCACGTTTTTCTTGGAAGCACCTTTCCTAGTTTCACTGCTTTTTGGAAATGAACTGTTCTGAGCAGAACCAGTACCTTCAGACTCAGGGTCTGAAAACAAAACAACCATAAAAACCACTAAAAAGCCCCAAACCCCACTGCCTAAGAGAACAAAGAAAGAGAAAATATACCGGGATTATTTTAATAAACCTGAATTTGTGGGAGGCACTGGGTTTGTTTTCCCTTCGTGCGGCAGCACGAAGTTTGCACGCATTTTGCTGCCGCTTTGGCTCTCAAGAACTGGAAATGCCTGGATTTCTGCGTGGTTTCCCCAGGTTCTCCTATTTAGCAGGAGCTGCACGGTGAGGTCGGTGTTCTGAGGGAGGCCCTGGCACAGCTGCCAAAGGCCGGGAACGTGGAGTGTGCAGGGAGCATCCGGGGGGCTTCTCCCCCCTGAGTTTCTCCCGGGGTGTGCTGCCTGCACTGCTGGATGTTGGACCCGGCTTTGGGCCGTTCTCCTGCGGTCCCAGCACTGAGTGCTGCCCCTGTGGCCAGACCTTGCCGTGTGCCGGCACCAAACCCGGGCAGCCGGGGCTGCTTTTCCAGCCCTTTGGTGCCACGGGCGGCCCCCGATTGCCGGAGCTCCCCGGCACCCGGCCTGGACTCACTCTGTGGGGGGGCCTGTTCCATCTGCCTCAACCGAGGACATCCTGCCCAGGTTTGACACTTGACTCCCGTTGTTTTTCCTCTTGCAGGCAGCTGGCAAAAGAGGAGAGAGCCCCTGCGAGGCAGAGCCCCTGGAATGCCCTGTCCTGGTCTGAGGTTCCCACTTTTATCTCCGACTCCCGGAGAATTGCTGGAGCAGAACCAGAGAGTGTCCATTTTATTTCCTGCCTTTTCCAATAAACGGTGACTTTCAGCTGGAGTGTGTTCCTGGTGTTATCCTCCTCCTCCTCCTCCCTGGATTTGTAAATAAATGTCCTGATTTTGGCCAAGTAGAATTTTGTTGTTCCAGGCATTGTGGCTCTTTTGTTTCATTGAAACTTCCCAACTCTGCTGAGACTTTGAGATGTCAAATACAAGTAAGACTGGAGTTTCTTGGGATTGTTACTCACACAAAATAGGGATCCTTCTTGGACAGGAGTAACTTGACGTGTTTAATGCCGCTTCCCTTTAAAATCAGAGCAGGGGAAGCAGATTTGAAATCATCATTCCATGAACTTGCACCAAATTCCTCCAAAGCTGCAAAAGTTTTCCTTGTTAGAAATTCCTGAGCTTGTTTTCCAGGCAAGCTGGGATTTAGATGTTCTTTGTTCCTTGGATTTGCTGGTTTTCCTCTCTCTCATTTTAGTAAAGAATTTTTTTTTTTTCATATTTTCCATGCTGATTGGAATTTTTGTACTGCTCAGGGCACATTGCCAAGGAAATGTACCAATTTCATGTTGGTAAATCAGGCATTGTTCAGCACCATATGCCCACAAGTCTGTAAATTTCCAGGGAAACTTGCTAAGTGTTGAATTGCCATAATGAATCTCTTTGTAAAGTTGATTATACTTTTTTCTTTATTTTTAATTACTTTGAATTTTTTATGTAGGGTTTTTTTTTAATAAGTGATGTCTTTTTGTATTTTTAAATTTTTTCTTTTAAGAAATTTTCTATTTTAATTTTTCCTTTGTAATTTTTCCTTTGTAATTTTTCCTTTGTAATTTTCCTATTTTATTTTTTCCTTTTTATTTTTTTCCTTTTTATTTTTTCCTTTTTATTTTTTTCCTTTTTATTTTTTCCTCTTTTTTTCTCTCTTTAACTTTTTCCTTTTTAATTTTTTCCTTTTTATTTTTTTCCTTTTTAATTTTTTCCTTTTTAATTTTTTCCTTTTTATTTTTTTCCTTTTTAATTTTTTCCTTTTTAATTTTTTTCTTTTTATTTTTTCCTTTTTATTTTTTCCTTTTTATTTTTTTCCTTTTTACTTTTTTCCTTTTTATTTTTTTCCTTTTAATTTTTGCTTTTTATTTTCTTTCTTTCTAATTTTTCCTTTTTAACTTTTTAATTTTATTTTTTTCTGTGTTTTACTTGAAATTTTATTTGAAAACTTTTTTTTTTTCTTCATGTTTTCTTTGTGTTGGTGTGTTTTGGTTTGGTTTGGTTTGGTCTGGTTTGGTTTGGTTTGGTTTGGTTTGGTTTGGTTTGGTTTGGTTTGGTTTTTTCCTCTCTCTCTACTCTTTTATCTACTTTTTTATAGCCCAAGTATGTAGAAGTTTGGCTGGTGGGAACAGAGGAGGTGACAAATGAAATCCATGTCCACTCCACGTCCGGATAGAATTGAGAGTGCAGCTAGAGAAATCTCTGTATTTTCTGCTAAATTAGAAATCCTGAACAGAGAAAGCTCTAAAGACCAAGGGGCCTTCTTTTTTCTTTTTCCTTTTTCCCCCGAACAATTCTCATTGTAGCCATTTACAGGATCAGGAACATTACCTTGAAGTCGAGGTGTATTTCACAGGTAGCGAGAAAACAAAGTAGACTTGATCTTGTAACTCTCATTGTTTAGTAACAAAGAAATCCAAAACAAAACAAACAACATAAAAAAAAAAAAAAAATCCACCAACCCCACAAAAGAACAGAGAAAGAGAAATTATACCAATATTATTTTAATTTAAAACCACTTTCTCCCTTAGAAAACCAGGCTAATGTAATTCTGCTTAATTGGGGTGCTGTCGTGTTTAGGTTACTGAATTAATAGAGTTTAAAACATACAGCAATAAACACGAATTTTAAAAACTAAGTACAAAAATATGAATATATATAATAAAACAAATATAAATATGAAAAATAATATCGTAAGTAAATGCAATCTATAATATTTCTCATTACTTATATTATATACAGTAGTCTATATATTACATCCATAGATATGACTAGAAAAAAGACATGGTAATTATCAATATTAAAATAATAAATGTAAAGAAATAATGGAATAGAGCTTAAAACAGAGGGGGTTTTTTGGTTTGAATTTGCTTGGTGGCAGGGGTTCTCTTTTAAGCGGCGGCCGGGTGTCTTTCGGGGCGTTTCTTTTAGGGGGTTTCTGTGCACGTTCTCTTCGGGGGTCCCTGTCTGCTGTGGACACAGCGCGGTACTGCAGCTCTGCCCCGGGCCCGTCCCAGTGCTGCCGCCTTGTGGACACAGCGCGGTGCTGCAGCTCTGCCCCGTGCCCGTCCCAGTGCTGCCGCCCTGTGGACACAGCGCGGTACTGCAGATGTTCATCCCAGGGGAGTTGCTGGCTTGGCTAGAATTGGTTTCCCAGTAAAACTGGGGGTTGTCTAGAAAACCTGAATTTGTGGGAGGCACTGGGTTTGTTTTCCCTATCCCTGCATCACAGTCAAGAACACTCCTGGAGCTGTGTTAGGCAGTGGAAGGAGGGGAGAGCTGCATTTATTGAATTCCTTTGTTGTTGTTATTGTTGTATTTTTTCATGCTATTTTATTTTATTGTGTTTTAGATTTTCATGTTTTTTTATTTTGACTTTTAAAAATATTTTAATGTTTCCTCAAATTTTTAATTTTTCGATTTTTAGTTTACTTTTATATTTTATAGTTATGATTTCACTTTTTATTTTATTTTCAATACCTTTTAAATTTTTATTTAGATTTATGTTTTATTTTTATGTTTGCGGTTGTTTTGTATTTTTTAATGTTTCCTTAGTAATTTTTCCTTTGTCATTTTTTCCTTTGTCATTTTTTCCTCTATAATTTTTTCCACTATAATTTTTTCCTTTTTAATTTTTTATTTTTTATTTTTCTCTTTTTAATTTTTCTCCTTTTTAATGTTTTCCTTTCTAATTTTTTCCTTTCTGATTTCTCCTTTCTCGATTTTGTCAGGCACCCCCCTTTAAAACCGGGGTGCCTTCGGCCGTGCCACAACAAAGATGGCGGCCCAACAGGAAATGGTTTCAGCCACAAACAAGATGGCAGCCGGAAGTATGGGCAGCCACCTAATGCCCCGCTCAAGATGGCGGCTCGTCGAGCCGCCTTCGACCTTCCAAAGACGGCGGCCAAAAAAGGCGGGAAAACACAAGGACCACCCATGGGCGTCGGCCCAACTGCCTGCGCCCGACCCCGAAAACGGCGCCGCTCAGGAACAATTTTCAGCGTCGCTTCCCGGCGCGAGGGAGCTGTGTGCCCGCTGTGCCGCGCCGCGGTGCGGTTGCGGCAGCCATTTTGGTGAGGCGCCTGAGTAACCAGCTACCCGGGGCCTTCGGGGGTGCCACAAAAAAGATGGCGGCTCTACCGGATGTGTCTTCACCACAACCAAGATGGCGGCTACAACGGGCGGAAGTAACGTTTATATAGGGTTTATATAGGGTTTGGACCCTATAGCCGCGGCCGAACCAAGGCTCTGCTGCAGGTGTATTCGAGACATCTTTCCTCTTTGTTTGACAGAAGGAAGAGGGGAAAAAAAAAAAAAAAAAAAAAAAAAAAAAGAGGAAGAAAAAACGGGAGCAGTTCCGGGGCGGTCCCGGGGCGGTCCCGGGGCGGTGTGCGCCGTCACTGCCGCCTTCTCGGCGGGCGATTCCAAGGCGCTGTCGGGCTCTCTGCCGGCCGGTCGGCGGGCGGGCGGCCGGGACGCGATGGCGCTGTGCCCGGAGCTGGAGCGCTCGCTGTCGCTGCTGCAGCCGGGCGCCGACCGGGCCCGGCAGCAGCAGGAGCGGCGGGCGGACGCGGCCCCCACGCCCATGGTGTTCATGTGCGCCGGCTGCGGGCGCCCCGTGGGCGACACCCGCACCTGGCGTTCAGTGTCGAGGACAGCGGCCCCATCCTGCTGCGCAGTGAGTACCAGCGCTGCCACCCCCGTGCCGCCGCGGTCGCTGCCGCCGTGCCTCCTGCCCTGCCTCCCGCCGCAGCTGCGGCCGCCAGCGTCGCCGCGGACCCGGGGCGGAAGGGCTCCGAGCTCCCCGGAGAGTGCGGATGGTGAGGGCCGGGCCTGGCTGGACACAGTCCCGGGGGAGTCGGGGTTCCCGGCGCTGGGGACCGGCAAAGGGCCCGGAGCGCTCGTGTGGCCCGAGAGCCCCTGGAGCACTTATCTGGGGTGGGCTGTACAAGCCGCGTATGGCCTAAGGGAGAGGGATTTCTCACAAGGACATGTAGTGATGGACAAGGGAGGCAGCTTTAGATTAAATGTCGGGAAGAAATTTTTCCCTGCGAGGGCGGTGAGGCCGTGGTACAGGTTCCCCAGAGAAGCTGTGGCTGCCCCTGTGTCCCTGGAAGTGCCCAAGGCCAGGTTGGACGGGGCTTGGAACACCCTGGGATAGTGGAAGCTGTCCCTGCCCAGGGCCGGGGGTGGAATGGGGTGAGCTTGAAGGCCCCTTCCACAATTCAGCGATTCTGATGGTCTTGGTCTTGCTGAGGTTAGCCAGCCTGAGGAGCTGATGCAAATTCAGGCTAAAAGATGAGTGCTCATCATTTACACTGTGTAAAGCATGAATGAAAGGTTAAAAAAGTTCTAATGCATGATTTAAAATTTTTTTTTTATTTTTAAGAAAAGGGATGGGGAGAGGTGCCTCCTTTTATTTTCTTCTGAATAAATGTTATTCCTTGCTTGCAGCATGGTAGAAACCCTACTCTGCTCTGGCTGCTCCAGGACCCTTGGCAGCAGATACATGCACGCCTCAAGGCATCTCGACTGCAAGAGGGATTTGTTCTGTGTCCGTACTGACTCTGTTGAAAGGTAAGTGCAGAATGTTTATGGGTCAGCCTGCCAGCTCCACTGCACTCACCAGGCATGGCACTGAGGGTGCTCCTGTTACATCTCTGGCAAGGCTGGAGGGAGCGTCTTCTGCTGCTCTGTCCCACGGTGGTTTTCTGTATTGGTGCTGTTGGCATCCCAGTGCTCAGCTGTAGGGAACATCACCTGTGTAAGGCACATCCTAGAAAAAGAACCAAAACAAACCAACCTGGCCTGCCTTTTGTGTGGGAAGTTGCATTCCAGCCCAGAAAATATCACCAGGTCCAGGGCACTGGAGGGTTCCTTCGCATTTGATTGGAAGAGTTCACAAACCAAGCACCAAAGAGGCCTGGCTGGAGCCTGTTAGGGGTCCGCATGATCAGCAGGGAGTGTGGCCAGAGGGGCTCGGGCAGGACTTGGGGTGGCTCTGCCCTGTGCTGGCCACATCTGCTCTGTCCTTGCTAAGATGGGCAAAGGCAACTCTGACAACTGAGTACGTGCTTGAGACTCTCACTCAGCTGTCTTAAAATCTGTCTGGAAAATGAAAGTGTGCTTGGGTTTAGTTGGTTTATAGCACTTCAAAGGGGTTATTAAAAACTGTATCCTCAATTAAGGCTCCGCACCAGAGTCCTTTTGTGCAGGCATTGTCCTAATAGACAGTGGTTGTTCATCTGGACTGGTTTTAATGTCTCTTTTTTTTTTCTGAAGTTCCCATTTATTTTGCTGTATTGCTGTGGATATTCCCCTTGGTACTCTGGACAGGGTTTGGAGATTTTTTTCTTCATTCCACTGCTAGAGTACTTTTTTTATTGCATGGCAGTAAAATTCTCTCATGCACTAACTTGGCTGCAGAATGGCATTTTCTGGCAAAGGGATGCTGCTTCTGCCTGCCAGCACTGCACTGTTCTTGGTGTCTTGGTGCCATTTTCCACTGTATCCCGTATCCCCAGAATCCACGGCTGTCTCTCAGGGTTCTAAAGGAGTGCTGTGTTTGGATTTTTGGCTTCAGAGTGGGAAGTGCTCTGTAACCTGATGTAACCTGTGGCATCTCAGCTGTAGGCCAGGAACCCTGGAAAAGCAAGCTCGCATTCACGAGGAGCCGCTTACTCTTGAAAGCCCAGCTGTCTTGCAAGAGGTGCCGCACAGGGTGAGTTTTAACCTTACATCATTCTTTGTTGAAATCACCTCTGAGAAGTCTTAATATGCTTCAATGGTTTCTGCAGAACAGCTTATTCCACTCAGAGCAATTCAGTGCATTGTAACATGTACTGGACTGCTTCCTGTAATTGCTGTCGTCGTGCTCTGCAAGACTTTTAGCCACTTTTCCTTCAGTTTTCTTGGTAGTTAGCATTTTCTGTTTATCAAGCACAGCATTAGGTTCCTCTGGCTGTCTCAGAAATTGGATCAGTTGTTTCTAGTTCGTTCTGATTCACTTCTCCAGATCTTCATTTAACTTTTAGCCATGTTTCTTCTGCCTCCTGTGGAAATGGACTTAATGCTTTTGCTGTAACTTTATCTTGAAATAGTAATCATAAATGAATCATGGTAAATCAGGTTGATGTTTTGCTCTACTAAAATCTTGTGACTGCAGGTAGGAAGAGTTGGGAGCGAACAGTCTGAGGAAGTGGACTGTGGAAGCTGAAGGTTGTCCAGCCAAAGCTGAGTGTGTGGCTCTGACACTGACCAAGGCTGGAAAGAGTTACTGTGTGGACAGAGAATGTTAGAGCCGGGTGAGCTTTCACAGGATGAAAGAAGCGAGGAGAGAATCGAATGGAAAGAATTGCTGAGATCAGGTTTGAGCCCTTTCTTTGGGTTTGGGATTTGTTTGTGGTTTTTTTGTTACCTAACACTACCTAGCACTTACTTACTTACTTACTGTGAGATTTGAAGTTTTCTCCAAAAACTCAGAATGAATTTCCCCACTCTGCCCCACTGGTAGCAGCACACAGGAGAACAGAGCCTGTGGTTTGGATCTTGAGGGAGTTCCAGCAGTACAAGCTATGAGTTACCATGTTTCTCCCAAATTTACATCCAGCAAATCTGAGGAATTACCTCTTGCCTGAGCATTCCTGGTCTCTGTGACTCTTTAGTAAGAGACAGCTGGGACTGGCCAAGCTGAGACAGGATCTGTTCCTGTCAAACCATCTATTTCCCATGCGGATGAGAATCTGGGGGGCAAGTGCCCACATCACTCCTCACAAATGCCCACACATACTTCTGGGGCTGCTGTATCTATCTGCTGGATTTGTCAGCGCCAGCATTTGCGAAGGATCACCTTGTGAGCAACTCAAAAGACAGATAAATAGAGGCAGCAGCAATTGTCTTGAGTTTACCTTATGGTAAGGCTTATGGATATTTTTAATCACTATAAGAAGGCTTATGGATATTTTTGATCACTTTCTTAGCACTTGCAATTACCCCTGCTACCACACAAAAGAAACCGAGGAACAGGAAAGCTCCGCTCTGTATCTCTGGCAGAAGAAAAGCCAGCAAACCAGTTTGCGTTCACCCCGATTCCTAGTCCTGTGCTGCAAGTACAGAAATATCTTGAGCCTTTGGGAGGGGGACTGGGACTGTGGAACCCAGCTGCATGTGTCTCCTAGGCCACGTTTTTCTTGGAAGCACCTTTCCTAGTTTCACTGCTTTTTGGAAATGAACTGTTCTGAGCAGAACCAGTACCTTCAGACTCAGGGTCTGAAAACAAAACAACCATAAAAACCACTAAAAAGCCCCAAACCCCACTGCCTAAGAGAACAAAGAAAGAGAAAATATACCGGGATTATTTTAATAAACCTGAATTTGTGGGAGGCACTGGGTTTGTTTTCCCTTCGTGCGGCAGCACGAAGTTTGCACGCATTTTGCTGCCGCTTTGGCTCTCAAGAACTGGAAATGCCTGGATTTCTGCGTGGTTTCCCCAGGTTCTCCTATTTAGCAGGAGCTGCACGGTGAGGTCGGTGTTCTGAGGGAGGCCCTGGCACAGCTGCCAAAGGCCGGGAACATGGAGTGTGCAGGGAGCATCCGGGGGGCTTCTCCCCCCTGAGTTTCTCCCGGGGTGTGCTGCCTGCACTGCTGGATGTTGGACCCGGCTTTGGGCCGTTCTCCTGCGGTCCCAGCACTGAGTGCTGCCCCTGTGGCCAGACCTTGCCGTGTGCCGGCACCAAACCCGGGCAGCCGGGGCTGCTTTTCCAGCCCTTTGGTGCCACGGGCGGCCCCCGATTGCCGGAGCTCCCCGGCACCCGGCCTGGACTCACTCTGTGGGGGGGCCTGTTCCATCTGCCTCAACCGAGGACATCCTGCCCAGGTTTGACACTTGACTCCCGTTGTTTTTCCTCTTGCAGGCAGCTGGCAAAAGAGGAGAGAGCCCCTGCGAGGCAGAGCCCCTGGAATGCCCTGTCCTGGTCTGAGGTTCCCACTTTTATCTCCGACTCCCGGAGAATTGCTGGAGCAGAACCAGAGAGTGTCCATTTTATTTCCTGCCTTTTCCAATAAACGGTGACTTTCAGCTGGAGTGTGTTCCTGGTGTTATCCTCCTCCTCCTCCTCCCTGGATTTGTAAATAAATGTCCTGATTTTGGCCAAGTAGAATTTTGTTGTTCCAGGCATTGTGGCTCTTTTGTTTCATTGAAACTTCCCAACTCTGCTGAGACTTTGAGATGTCAAATACAAGTAAGACTGGAGTTTCTTGGGATTGTTACTCACACAAAATAGGGATCCTTCTTGGACAGGAGTAACTTGACGTGTTTAATGCCGCTTCCCTTTAAAATCAGAGCAGGGGAAGCAGATTTGAAATCATCATTCCATGAACTTGCACCAAATTCCTCCAAAGCTGCAAAAGTTTTCCTTGTTAGAAATTCCTGAGCTTGTTTTCCAGGCAAGCTGGGATTTAGATGTTCTTTGTTCCTTGGATTTGCTGGTTTTCCTCTCTCTCATTTTAGTAAAGAATTTTTTTTTTTTCATATTTTCCATGCTGATTGGAATTTTTGTACTGCTCAGGGCACATTGCCAAGGAAATGTACCAATTTCATGTTGGTAAATCAGGCATTGTTCAGCACCATATGCCCACAAGTCTGTAAATTTCCAGGGAAACTTGCTAAGTGTTGAATTGCCATAATGAATCTCTTTGTAAAGTTGATTATACTTTTTTCTTTATTTTTAATTACTTTGAATTTTTTATGTAGGGTTTTTTTTTAATAAGTGATGTCTTTTTGTATTTTTAAATTTTTTCTTTTAAGAAATTTTCTATTTTAATTTTTCCTTTGTAATTTTTCCTTTGTAATTTTTCCTTTGTAATTTTCCTATTTTATTTTTTCCTTTTTATTTTTTTCCTTTTTATTTTTTCCTTTTTATTTTTTTCCTTTTTATTTTTTCCTCTTTTTTTCTCTCTTTAACTTTTTCCTTTTTAATTTTTTCCTTTTTATTTTTTTCCTTTTTAATTTTTTCCTTTTTAATTTTTTCCTTTTTATTTTTTTCCTTTTTAATTTTTTCCTTTTTAATTTTTTTCTTTTTATTTTTTCCTTTTTATTTTTTCCTTTTTATTTTTTTCCTTTTTACTTTTTTCCTTTTTATTTTTTTCCTTTTAATTTTTGCTTTTTATTTTCTTTCTTTCTAATTTTTCCTTTTTAACTTTTTAATTTTATTTTTTTCTGTGTTTTACTTGAAATTTTATTTGAAAACTTTTTTTTTTTCTTCATGTTTTCTTTGTGTTGGTGTGTTTTGGTTTGGTTTGGTTTGGTCTGGTTTGGTTTGGTTTGGTTTGGTTTGGTTTGGTTTTTTCCTCTCTCTCTACTCTTTTATCTACTTTTTTATAGCCCAAGTATGTAGAAGTTTGGCTGGTGGGAACAGAGGAGGTGACAAATGAAATCCATGTCCACTCCACGTCCGGATAGAATTGAGAGTGCAGCTAGAGAAATCTCTGTATTTTCTGCTAAATTAGAAATCCTGAACAGAGAAAGCTCTAAAGACCAAGGGGCCTTCTTTTTTCTTTTTCCTTTTTCCCCCGAACAATTCTCATTGTAGCCATTTACAGGATCAGGAACATTACCTTGAAGTCGAGGTGTATTTCACAGGTAGCGAGAAAACAAAGTAGACTTGATCTTGTAACTCTCATTGTTTAGTAACAAAGAAATCCAAAACAAAACAAACAACATAAAAAAAAAAAAAAAAATCCACCAACCCCACAAAAGAACAGAGAAAGAGAAATTATACCAATATTATTTTAATTTAAAACCACTTTCTCCCTTAGAAAACCAGGCTAATGTAATTCTGCTTAATTGGGGTGCTGTCGTGTTTAGGTTACTGAATTAATAGAGTTTAAAACATACAGCAATAAACACGAATTTTAAAAACTAAGTACAAAAATATGAATATATATAATAAAACAAATATAAATATGAAAAATAATATCGTAAGTAAATGCAATCTATAATATTTCTCATTACTTATATTATATACAGTAGTCTATATATTACATCCATAGATATGACTAGAAAAAAGACATGGTAATTATCAATATTAAAATAATAAATGTAAAGAAATAATGGAATAGAGCTTAAAACAGAGGGGGTTTTTTGGTTTGAATTTGCTTGGTGGCAGGGGTTCTCTTTTAAGCGGCGGCCGGGTGTCTTTCGGGGCGTTTCTTTTAGGGGGTTTCTGTGCACGTTCTCTTCGGGGGTCCCTGTCTGCTGTGGACACAGCGCGGTACTGCAGCTCTGCCCCGGGCCCGTCCCAGTGCTGCCGCCTTGTGGACACAGCGCGGTGCTGCAGCTCTGCCCCGTGCCCGTCCCAGTGCTGCCGCCTTGTGGACACAGCGCGGTGCTGCAGCTCTGCCCCGTGCCCGTCCCAGTGCTGCCGCCCTGTGGACACAGCGCGGTACTGCAGATGTTCATCCCAGGGGAGTTGCTGGCTTGGCTAGAATTGGTTTCCCAGTAAAACTGGGGGTTGTCTAGAAAACCTGAATTTGTGGGAGGCACTGGGTTTGTTTTCCCTATCCCTGCATCACAGTCAAGAACACTCCTGGAGCTGTGTTAGGCAGTGGAAGGAGGGGAGAGCTGCATTTATTGAATTCCTTTGTTGTTGTTATTGTTGTATTTTTTCATGCTATTTTATTTTATTGTGTTTTAGATTTTCATGTTTTTTTATTTTGACTTTTAAAAAATATTTTAATGTTTCCTCAAATTTTTAATTTTTCGATTTTTAGTTTACTTTTATATTTTATAGTTATGATTTCACTTTTTATTTTATTTTCAATACCTTTTAAATTTTTATTTAGATTTATGTTTTATTTTTATGTTTGCGGTTGTTTTGTATTTTTTAATGTTTCCTTAGTAATTTTTCCTTTGTCATTTTTTCCTTTGTCATTTTTTCCTCTATAATTTTTTCCACTATAATTTTTTCCTTTTTAATTTTTTATTTTTTATTTTTCTCTTTTTAATTTTTCTCCTTTTTAATGTTTTCCTTTCTAATTTTTTCCTTTCTGATTTCTCCTTTCTCGATTTTGTCAGGCACCCCCCTTTAAAACCGGGGTGCCTTCGGCCGTGCCACAACAAAGATGGCGGCCCAACAGGAAATGGTTTCAGCCACAAACAAGATGGCAGCCGGAAGTATGGGCAGCCACCTAATGCCCCGCTCAAGATGGCGGCTCGTCGAGCCGCCTTCGACCTTCCAAAGACGGCGGCCAAAAAAGGCGGGAAAACACAAGGACCACCCATGGGCGTCGACCCAACTGCCTGCGCCCGACCCCGAAAACGGCGCCGCTCAGGAACAATTTTCAGCGTCGCTTCCCGGCGCGAGGGAGCTGTGTGCCCGCTGTGCCGCGCCGCGGTGCGGTTGCGGCAGCCATTTTGGTGAGGCGCCTGAGTAACCAGCTACCCGGGGCCTTCGGGGGTGCCACAAAAAAGATGGCGGCTCTACCGGATGTGTCTTCACCACAACCAAGATGGCGGCTACAACGGGCGGAAGTAACGTTTATATAGGGTTTATATAGGGTTTGGACCCTATAGCCGCGGCCGAACCAAGGCTCTGCTGCAGGTGTATTCGAGACATCTTTCCTCTTTGTTTGACAGAAGGAAGAGGGGAAAAAAAAAAAAAAAAAAAAAAAAAAAAGAGGAAGAAAAAACGGGAGCAGTTCCGGGGCGGTCCCGGGGCGGTCCCGGGGCGGTGTGCGCCGTCACTGCCGCCTTCTCGGCGGGCGATTCCAAGGCGCTGTCGGGCTCTCTGCCGGCCGGTCGGCGGGCGGGCGGCCGGGACGCGATGGCGCTGTGCCCGGAGCTGGAGCGCTCGCTGTCGCTGCTGCAGCCGGGCGCCGACCGGGCCCAGCAGCAGCAGGAGCGGCGGGCGGACGCGGCCCCCACGCCCATGGTGTTCATGTGCGCCGGCTGCGGGCGCCCCGTGGGCGACACCCGCACCTGGGGTTCAGTGTCGAGGACAGCGGTCCCATCCTGCTGCGCAGTGAGTACCAGCGCTGCCACCCCCGTGCCGCCGCGGTCGCTGCCGCCGTGCCTCCTGCCCTGCCTCCCGCCGCAGCTGCGGCCGCCAGCGTCGCCGCGGACCCGGGGCGGAAGGGCTCCGAGCTCCCCGGAGAGTGCGGATGGTGAGGGCCGGGCCTGGCTGGACACAGTCCCGGGGGAGTCGGGGTTCCCGGCGCTGGGGACCGGCAAAGGGCCCGGAGCGCTCGTGTGGCCCGAGAGCCCCTGGAGCACTTATCTGGGGTGGGCTGTACAAGCCGCGTATGGCCTAAGGGAGAGGGATTTCTCACAAGGACATGTAGTGATGGACAAGGGAGGCAGCTTTAGATTAAATGTCGGGAAGAAATTTTTCCCTGCGAGGGCGGTGAGGCCGTGGTACAGGTTCCCCAGAGAAGCTGTGGCTGCCCCTGTGTCCCTGGAAGTGCCCAAGGCCAGGTTGGACGGGGCTTGGAACACCCTGGGATAGTGGAAGCTGTCCCTGCCCAGGGCCGGGGGTGGAATGGGGTGAGCTTGAAGGCCCCTTCCACAATTCAGCGATTCTGATGGTCTTGGTCTTGCTGAGGTTAGCCAGCCTGAGGAGCTGATGCAAATTCAGGCTAAAAGATGAGTGCTCATCATTTATACTGTGTAAAGCATGAATGAAAGGTTTAAAAAGTTCTAATGCATGATTTAAAATTTTTTTTTTATTTTTAAGAAAAGGGATGGGGAGAGGTGCCTCCTTTTATTTTCTTCTGAATAAATGTTATTCCTTGCTTGCAGCATGGTAGAAACCCTACTCTGCTCTGGCTGCTCCAGGACCCTTGGCAGCAGATACATGCACGCCTCAAGGCATCTCGACTGCAAGAGGGATTTGTTCTGTGTCCGTACTGACTCTGTTGAAAGGTAAGTGCAGAATGTTTATGGGTCAGCCTGCCAGCTCCACTGCACTCACCAGGCATGGCACTGAGGGTGCTCCTGTTACATCTCTGGCAAGGCTGGAGGGAGCGTCTTCTGCTGCTCTGTCCCACGGTGGTTTTCTGTATTGGTGCTGTTGGCATCCCAGTGCTCAGCTGTAGGGAACATCACCTGTGTAAGGCACATCCTAGAAAAAGAACCAAAACAAACCAACCTGGCCTGCCTTTTGTGTGGGAAGTTGCATTCCAGCCCAGAAAATATCACCAGGTCCAGGGCACTGGAGGGTTCCTTCGCATTTGATTGGAAGAGTTCACAAACCAAGCACCAAAGAGGCCTGGCTGGAGCCTGTTAGGGGTCCGCATGATCAGCAGGGAGTGTGGCCAGAGGGGCTCGGGCAGGACTTGGGGTGGCTCTGCCCTGTGCTGGCCACATCTGCTCTGTCCTTGCTAAGATGGGCAAAGGCAACTCTGACAACTGAGTACGTGCTTGAGACTCTCACTCAGCTGTCTTAAAATCTGTCTGGAAAATGAAAGTGTGCTTGGGTTTAGTTGGTTTATAGCACTTCAAAGGGGTTATTAAAAACTGTATCCTCAATTAAGGCTCCGCACCAGAGTCCTTTTGTGCAGGCATTGTCCTAATAGACAGTGGTTGTTCATCTGGACTGGTTTTAATGTCTCTTTTTTTTTTCTGAAGTTCCCATTTATTTTGCTGTATTGCTGTGGATATTCCCCTTGGTACTCTGGACAGGGTTTGGAGATTTTTTTCTTCATTCCACTGCTAGAGTACTTTTTTTATTGCATGGCAGTAAAATTCTCTCATGCACTAACTTGGCTGCAGAATGGCATTTTCTGGCAAAGGGATGCTGCTTCTGCCTGCCAGCACTGCACTGTTCTTGGTGTCTTGGTGCCATTTTCCACTGTATCCCGTATCCCCAGAATCCACGGCTGTCTCTCAGGGTTCTAAAGGAGTGCTGTGTTTGGATTTTTGGCTTCAGAGTGGGAAGTGCTCTGTAACCTGATGTAACCTGTGGCATCTCAGCTGTAGGCCAGGAACCCTGGAAAAGCAAGCTCGCATTCACGAGGAGCCGCTTACTCTTGAAAGCCCAGCTGTCTTGCAAGAGGTGCCGCACAGGGTGAGTTTTAACCTTACATCATTCTTTGTTGAAATCACCTCTGAGAAGTCTTAATATGCTTCAATGGTTTCTGCAGAACAGCTTATTCCACTCAGAGCAATTCAGTGCATTGTAACATGTACTGGACTGCTTCCTGTAATTGCTGTCGTCGTGCTCTGCAAGACTTTTAGCCACTTTTCCTTCAGTTTTCTTGGTAGTTAGCATTTTCTGTTTATCAAGCACAGCATTAGGTTCCTCTGGCTGTCTCAGAAATTGGATCAGTTGTTTCTAGTTCGTTCTGATTCACTTCTCCAGATCTTCATTTAACTTTTAGCCATGTTTCTTCTGCCTCCTGTGGAAATGGACTTAATGCTTTTGCTGTAACTTTATCTTGAAATAGTAATCATAAATGAATCATGGTAAATCAGGTTGATGTTTTGCTCTACTAAAATCTTGTGACTGCAGGTAGGAAGAGTTGGGAGCGAACAGTCTGAGGAAGTGGACTGTGGAAGCTGAAGGTTGTCCAGCCAAAGCTGAGTGTGTGGCTCTGACACTGACCAAGGCTGGAAAGAGTTACTGTGTGGACAGAGAATGTTAGAGCCGGGTGAGCTTTCACAGGATGAAAGAAGCGAGGAGAGAATCGAATGGAAAGAATTGCTGAGATCAGGTTTGAGCCCTTTCTTTGGGTTTGGGATTTGTTTGTGGTTTTTTTGTTACCTAACACTACCTAGCACTTACTTACTTACTTACTGTGAGATTTGAAGTTTTCTCCAAAAACTCAGAATGAATTTCCCCACTCTGCCCCACTGGTAGCAGCACACAGGAGAACAGAGCCTGTGGTTTGGATCTTGAGGGAGTTCCAGCAGTACAAGCTATGAGTTACCATGTTTCTCCCAAATTTACATCCAGCAAATCTGAGGAATTACCTCTTGCCTGAGCATTCCTGGTCTCTGTGACTCTTTAGTAAGAGACAGCTGGGACTGGCCAAGCTGAGACAGGATCTGTTCCTGTCAAACCATCTATTTCCCATGCGGATGAGAATCTGGGGGGCAAGTGCCCACATCACTCCTCACAAATGCCCACACATACTTCTGGGGCTGCTGTATCTATCTGCTGGATTTGTCAGCGCCAGCATTTGCGAAGGATCACCTTGTGAGCAACTCAAAAGACAGATAAATAGAGGCAGCAGCAATTGTCTTGAGTTTACCTTATGGTAAGGCTTATGGATATTTTTAATCACTATAAGAAGGCTTATGGATATTTTTGATCACTTTCTTAGCACTTGCAATTACCCCTGCTACCACACAAAAGAAACCGAGGAACAGGAAAGCTCCGCTCTGTATCTCTGGCAGAAGAAAAGCCAGCAAACCAGTTTGCGTTCACCCCGATTCCTAGTCCTGTGCTGCAAGTACAGAAATATCTTGAGCCTTTGGGAGGGGGACTGGGACTGTGGAACCCAGCTGCATGTGTCTCCTAGGCCACGTTTTTCTTGGAAGCACCTTTCCTAGTTTCACTGCTTTTTGGAAATGAACTGTTCTGAGCAGAACCAGTACCTTCAGACTCAGGGTCTGAAAACAAAACAACCATAAAAACCACTAAAAAGCCCCAAACCCCACTGCCTAAGAGAACAAAGAAAGAGAAAATATACCGGGATTATTTTAATAAACCTGAATTTGTGGGAGGCACTGGGTTTGTTTTCCCTTCGTGCGGCAGCACGAAGTTTGCACGCATTTTGCTGCCGCTTTGGCTCTCAAGAACTGGAAATGCCTGGATTTCTGCGTGGTTTCCCCAGGTTCTCCTATTTAGCAGGAGCTGCACGGTGAGGTCGGTGTTCTGAGGGAGGCCCTGGCACAGCTGCCAAAGGCCGGGAACGTGGAGTGTGCAGGGAGCATCCGGGGGGCTTCTCCCCCCTGAGTTTCTCCCGGGGTGTGCTGCCTGCACTGCTGGATGTTGGACCCGGCTTTGGGCCGTTCTCCTGCGGTCCCAGCACTGAGTGCTGCCCCTGTGGCCAGACCTTGCCGTGTGCCGGCACCAAACCCGGGCAGCCGGGGCTGCTTTTCCAGCCCTTTGGTGCCACGGGCGGCCCCCGATTGCCGGAGCTCCCCGGCACCCGGCCTGGACTCACTCTGTGGGGGGGCCTGTTCCATCTGCCTCAACCGAGGACATCCTGCCCAGGTTTGACACTTGACTCCCGTTGTTTTTCCTCTTGCAGGCAGCTGGCAAAAGAGGAGAGAGCCCCTGCGAGGCAGAGCCCCTGGAATGCCCTGTCCTGGTCTGAGGTTCCCACTTTTATCTCCGACTCCCGGAGAATTGCTGGAGCAGAACCAGAGAGTGTCCATTTTATTTCCTGCCTTTTCCAATAAACGGTGACTTTCAGCTGGAGTGTGTTCCTGGTGTTATCCTCCTCCTCCTCCTCCCTGGATTTGTAAATAAATGTCCTGATTTTGGCCAAGTAGAATTTTGTTGTTCCAGGCATTGTGGCTCTTTTGTTTCATTGAAACTTCCCAACTCTGCTGAGACTTTGAGATGTCAAATACAAGTAAGACTGGAGTTTCTTGGGATTGTTACTCACACAAAATAGGGATCCTTCTTGGACAGGAGTAACTTGACGTGTTTAATGCCGCTTCCCTTTAAAATCAGAGCAGGGGAAGCAGATTTGAAATCATCATTCCATGAACTTGCACCAAATTCCTCCAAAGCTGCAAAAGTTTTCCTTGTTAGAAATTCCTGAGCTTGTTTTCCAGGCAAGCTGGGATTTAGATGTTCTTTGTTCCTTGGATTTGCTGGTTTTCCTCTCTCTCATTTTAGTAAAGAATTTTTTTTTTTTCATATTTTCCATGCTGATTGGAATTTTTGTACTGCTCAGGGCACATTGCCAAGGAAATGTACCAATTTCATGTTGGTAAATCAGGCATTGTTCAGCACCATATGCCCACAAGTCTGTAAATTTCCAGGGAAACTTGCTAAGTGTTGAATTGCCATAATGAATCTCTTTGTAAAGTTGATTATACTTTTTTCTTTATTTTTAATTACTTTGAATTTTTTATGTAGGGTTTTTTTTTAATAAGTGATGTCTTTTTGTATTTTTAAATTTTTTCTTTTAAGAAATTTTCTATTTTAATTTTTCCTTTGTAATTTTTCCTTTGTAATTTTTCCTTTGTAATTTTCCTATTTTATTTTTTCCTTTTTATTTTTTTCCTTTTTATTTTTTCCTTTTTATTTTTTTCCTTTTTATTTTTTCCTCTTTTTTTCTCTCTTTAACTTTTTCCTTTTTAATTTTTTCCTTTTTATTTTTTTCCTTTTTAATTTTTTCCTTTTTAATTTTTTCCTTTTCATTTTTTTCCTTTTTAATTTTTTCCTTTTTAATTTTTTTCTTTTTATTTTTTCCTTTTTATTTTTTCCTTTTTATTTTTTTCCTTTTTACTTTTTTCCTTTTTATTTTTTTCCTTTTAATTTTTGCTTTTTATTTTCT
Source organism: Prinia subflava (assembly GCF_021018805.1). Taxonomy (NCBI): domain Eukaryota; kingdom Metazoa; phylum Chordata; class Aves; order Passeriformes; family Cisticolidae; genus Prinia; species Prinia subflava. Next base: position 131,573 of record NW_026961071.1, on the reverse strand, counting down.
TTCTTTCTAATTTTTCCTTTTTAACTTTTTAATTTTATTTTTTTCTGTGTTTTACTTGAAATTTTATTTGAAAACTTTTTTTTTTTCTTCATGTTTTCTTTGTGTTGGTGTGTTTTGGTTTGGTCTGGTTTGGTTTGGTTTGGTTTGGTTTGGTTTGGTTTGGTTTGGTTTGGTTTTTTCCTCTCTCTCTACTCTTTTATCTACTTTTTTATAGCCCAAGTATGTAGAAGTTTGGCTGGTGGGAACAGAGGAGGTGACAAATGAAATCCATGTCCACTCCACGTCCGGATAGAATTGAGAGTGCAGCTAGAGAAATCTCTGTATTTTCTGCTAAATTAGAAATCCTGAACAGAGAAAGCTCTAAAGACCAAGGGGCCTTCTTTTTTCTTTTTCCTTTTTCCCCCGAACAATTCTCATTGTAGCCATTTACAGGATCAGGAACATTACCTTGAAGTCGAGGTGTATTTCACAGGTAGCGAGAAAACAAAGTAGACTTGATCTTGTAACTCTCATTGTTTAGTAACAAAGAAATCCAAAACAAAACAAACAACATAAAAAAAAAAAAAAAAATCCACCAACCCCACAAAAGAACAGAGAAAGAGAAATTATACCAATATTATTTTAATTTAAAACCACTTTCTCCCTTAGAAAACCAGGCTAATGTAATTCTGCTTAATTGGGGTGCTGTCGTGTTTAGGTTACTGAATTAATAGAGTTTAAAACATACAGCAATAAACACGAATTTTAAAAACTAAGTACAAAAATATGAATATATATAATAAAACAAATATAAATATGAAAAATAATATCGTAAGTAAATGCAATCTATAATATTTCTCATTACTTATATTATATACAGTAGTCTATATATTACATCCATAGATATGACTAGAAAAAAGACATGGTAATTATCAATATTAAAATAATAAATGTAAAGAAATAATGGAATAGAGCTTAAAACAGAGGGGGTTTTTTGGTTTGAATTTGCTTGGTGGCAGGGGTTCTCTTTTAAGCGGCGGCCGGGTGTCTTTCGGGGCGTTTCTTTTAGGGGGTTTCTGTGCACGTTCTCTTCGGGGGTCCCTGTCTGCTGTGGACACAGCGCGGTACTGCAGCTCTGCCCCGGGCCCGTCCCAGTGCTGCCGCCTTGTGGACACAGCGCGGTGCTGCAGCTCTGCCCCGTGCCCGTCCCAGTGCTGCCGCCCTGTGGACACAGCGCGGTACTGCAGATGTTCATCCCAGGGGAGTTGCTGGCTTGGCTAGAATTGGTTTCCCAGTAAAACTGGGGGTTGTCTAGAAAACCTGAATTTGTGGGAGGCACTGGGTTTGTTTTCCCTATCCCTGCATCACAGTCAAGAACACTCCTGGAGCTGTGTTAGGCAGTGGAAGGAGGGGAGAGCTGCATTTATTGAATTCCTTTGTTGTTGTTATTGTTGTATTTTTTCATGCTATTTTATTTTATTGTGTTTTAGATTTTCATGTTTTTTTATTTTGACTTTTAAAAAATATTTTAATGTTTCCTCAAATTTTTAATTTTTCGATTTTTAGTTTACTTTTATATTTTATAGTTATGATTTCACTTTTTATTTTATTTTCAATACCTTTTAAATTTTTATTTAGATTTATGTTTTATTTTTATGTTTGCGGTTGTTTTGTATTTTTTAATGTTTCCTTAGTAATTTTTCCTTTGTCATTTTTTCCTTTGTCATTTTTTCCTCTATAATTTTTTCCACTATAATTTTTTCCTTTTTAATTTTTTATTTTTTATTTTTCTCTTTTTAATTTTTCTCCTTTTTAATGTTTTCCTTTCTAATTTTTTCCTTTCTGATTTCTCCTTTCTCGATTTTGTCAGGCACCCCCCTTTAAAACCGGGGTGCCTTCGGCCGTGCCACAACAAAGATGGCGGCCCAACAGGAAATGGTTTCAGCCACAAACAAGATGGCAGCCGGAAGTATGGGCAGCCACCTAATGCCCCGCTCAAGATGGCGGCTCGTCGAGCCGCCTTCGACCTTCCAAAGACGGCGGCCAAAAAAGGCGGGAAAACACAAGGACCACCCATGGGCGTCGACCCAACTGCCTGCGCCCGACCCCGAAAACGGCGCCGCTCAGGAACAATTTTCAGCGTCGCTTCCCGGCGCGAGGGAGCTGTGTGCCCGCTGTGCCGCGCCGCGGTGCGGTTGCGGCAGCCATTTTGGTGAGGCGCCTGAGTAACCAGCTACCCGGGGCCTTCGGGGGTGCCACAAAAAAGATGGCGGCTCTACCGGATGTGTCTTCACCACAACCAAGATGGCGGCTACAACGGGCGGAAGTAACGTTTATATAGGGTTTATATAGGGTTTGGACCCTATAGCCGCGGCCGAACCAAGGCTCTGCTGCAGGTGTATTCGAGACATCTTTCCTCTTTGTTTGACAGAAGGAAGAGGGGAAAAAAAAAAAAAAAAAAAAAAAAAAAAAAGAGGAAGAAAAAACGGGAGCAGTTCCGGGGCGGTCCCGGGGCGGTCCCGGGGCGGTGTGCGCCGTCACTGCCGCCTTCTCGGCGGGCGATTCCAAGGCGCTGTCGGGCTCTCTGCCGGCCGGTCGGCGGGCGGGCGGCCGGGACGCGATGGCGCTGTGCCCGGAGCTGGAGCGCTCGCTGTCGCTGCTGCAGCCGGGCGCCGACCGGGCCCAGCAGCAGCAGGAGCGGCGGGCGGACGCGGCCCCCACGCCCATGGTGTTCATGTGCGCCGGCTGCGGGCGCCCCGTGGGCGACACCCGCACCTGGCGTTCAGTGTCGAGGACAGCGGTCCCATCCTGCTGCGCAGTGAGTACCAGCGCTGCCACCCCCGTGCCGCCGCGGTCGCTGCCGCCGTGCCTCCTGCCCTGCCTCCCGCCGCAGCTGCGGCCGCCAGCGTCGCCGCGGACCCGGGGCGGAAGGGCTCCGAGCTCCCCGGAGAGTGCGGATGGTGAGGGCCGGGCCTGGCTGGACACAGTCCCGGGGGAGTCGGGGTTCCCGGCGCTGGGGACCGGCAAAGGGCCCGGAGCGCTCGTGTGGCCCGAGAGCCCCTGGAGCACTTATCTGGGGTGGGCTGTACAAGCCGCGTATGGCCTAAGGGAGAGGGATTTCTCACAAGGACATGTAGTGATGGACAAGGGAGGCAGCTTTAGATTAAATGTCGGGAAGAAATTTTTCCCTGCGAGGGCGGTGAGGCCGTGGTACAGGTTCCCCAGAGAAGCTGTGGCTGCCCCTGTGTCCCTGGAAGTGCCCAAGGCCAGGTTGGACGGGGCTTGGAACACCCTGGGATAGTGGAAGCTGTCCCTGCCCAGGGCCGGGGGTGGAATGGGGTGAGCTTGAAGGCCCCTTCCACAATTCAGCGATTCTGATGGTCTTGGTCTTGCTGAGGTTAGCCAGCCTGAGGAGCTGATGCAAATTCAGGCTAAAAGATGAGTGCTCATCATTTACACTGTGTAAAGCATGAATGAAAGGTTAAAAAAGTTCTAATGCATGATTTAAAATTTTTTTTTTATTTTTAAGAAAAGGGATGGGGAGAGGTGCCTCCTTTTATTTTCTTCTGAATAAATGTTATTCCTTGCTTGCAGCATGGTAGAAACCCTACTCTGCTCTGGCTGCTCCAGGACCCTTGGCAGCAGATACATGCACGCCTCAAGGCATCTCGACTGCAAGAGGGATTTGTTCTGTGTCCGTACTGACTCTGTTGAAAGGTAAGTGCAGAATGTTTATGGGTCAGCCTGCCAGCTCCACTGCACTCACCAGGCATGGCACTGAGGGTGCTCCTGTTACATCTCTGGCAAGGCTGGAGGGAGCGTCTTCTGCTGCTCTGTCCCACGGTGGTTTTCTGTATTGGTGCTGTTGGCATCCCAGTGCTCAGCTGTAGGGAACATCACCTGTGTAAGGCACATCCTAGAAAAAGAACCAAAACAAACCAACCTGGCCTGCCTTTTGTGTGGGAAGTTGCATTCCAGCCCAGAAAATATCACCAGGTCCAGGGCACTGGAGGGTTCCTTCGCATTTGATTGGAAGAGTTCACAAACCAAGCACCAAAGAGGCCTGGCTGGAGCCTGTTAGGGGTCCGCATGATCAGCAGGGAGTGTGGCCAGAGGGGCTCGGGCAGGACTTGGGGTGGCTCTGCCCTGTGCTGGCCACATCTGCTCTGTCCTTGCTAAGATGGGCAAAGGCAACTCTGACAACTGAGTACGTGCTTGAGACTCTCACTCAGCTGTCTTAAAATCTGTCTGGAAAATGAAAGTGTGCTTGGGTTTAGTTGGTTTATAGCACTTCAAAGGGGTTATTAAAAACTGTATCCTCAATTAAGGCTCCGCACCAGAGTCCTTTTGTGCAGGCATTGTCCTAATAGACAGTGGTTGTTCATCTGGACTGGTTTTAATGTCTCTTTTTTTTTTCTGAAGTTCCCATTTATTTTGCTGTATTGCTGTGGATATTCCCCTTGGTACTCTGGACAGGGTTTGGAGATTTTTTTCTTCATTCCACTGCTAGAGTACTTTTTTTATTGCATGGCAGTAAAATTCTCTCATGCACTAACTTGGCTGCAGAATGGCATTTTCTGGCAAAGGGATGCTGCTTCTGCCTGCCAGCACTGCACTGTTCTTGGTGTCTTGGTGCCATTTTCCACTGTATCCCGTATCCCCAGAATCCACGGCTGTCTCTCAGGGTTCTAAAGGAGTGCTGTGTTTGGATTTTTGGCTTCAGAGTGGGAAGTGCTCTGTAACCTGATGTAACCTGTGGCATCTCAGCTGTAGGCCAGGAACCCTGGAAAAGCAAGCTCGCATTCACGAGGAGCCGCTTACTCTTGAAAGCCCAGCTGTCTTGCAAGAGGTGCCGCACAGGGTGAGTTTTAACCTTACATCATTCTTTGTTGAAATCACCTCTGAGAAGTCTTAATATGCTTCAATGGTTTCTGCAGAACAGCTTATTCCACTCAGAGCAATTCAGTGCATTGTAACATGTACTGGACTGCTTCCTGTAATTGCTGTCGTCGTGCTCTGCAAGACTTTTAGCCACTTTTCCTTCAGTTTTCTTGGTAGTTAGCATTTTCTGTTTATCAAGCACAGCATTAGGTTCCTCTGGCTGTCTCAGAAATTGGATCAGTTGTTTCTAGTTCGTTCTGATTCACTTCTCCAGATCTTCATTTAACTTTTAGCCATGTTTCTTCTGCCTCCTGTGGAAATGGACTTAATGCTTTTGCTGTAACTTTATCTTGAAATAGTAATCATAAATGAATCATGGTAAATCAGGTTGATGTTTTGCTCTACTAAAATCTTGTGACTGCAGGTAGGAAGAGTTGGGAGCGAACAGTCTGAGGAAGTGGACTGTGGAAGCTGAAGGTTGTCCAGCCAAAGCTGAGTGTGTGGCTCTGACACTGACCAAGGCTGGAAAGAGTTACTGTGTGGACAGAGAATGTTAGAGCCGGGTGAGCTTTCACAGGATGAAAGAAGCGAGGAGAGAATCGAATGGAAAGAATTGCTGAGATCAGGTTTGAGCCCTTTCTTTGGGTTTGGGATTTGTTTGTGGTTTTTTTGTTACCTAACACTACCTAGCACTTACTTACTTACTTACTGTGAGATTTGAAGTTTTCTCCAAAAACTCAGAATGAATTTCCCCACTCTGCCCCACTGGTAGCAGCACACAGGAGAACAGAGCCTGTGGTTTGGATCTTGAGGGAGTTCCAGCAGTACAAGCTATGAGTTACCATGTTTCTCCCAAATTTACATCCAGCAAATCTGAGGAATTACCTCTTGCCTGAGCATTCCTGGTCTCTGTGACTCTTTAGTAAGAGACAGCTGGGACTGGCCAAGCTGAGACAGGATCTGTTCCTGTCAAACCATCTATTTCCCATGCGGATGAGAATCTGGGGGGCAAGTGCCCACATCACTCCTCACAAATGCCCACACATACTTCTGGGGCTGCTGTATCTATCTGCTGGATTTGTCAGCGCCAGCATTTGCGAAGGATCACCTTGTGAGCAACTCAAAAGACAGATAAATAGAGGCAGCAGCAATTGTCTTGAGTTTACCTTATGGTAAGGCTTATGGATATTTTTAATCACTATAAGAAGGCTTATGGATATTTTTGATCACTTTCTTAGCACTTGCAATTACCCCTGCTACCACACAAAAGAAACCGAGGAACAGGAAAGCTCCGCTCTGTATCTCTGGCAGAAGAAAAGCCAGCAAACCAGTTTGCGTTCACCCCGATTCCTAGTCCTGTGCTGCAAGTACAGAAATATCTTGAGCCTTTGGGAGGGGGACTGGGACTGTGGAACCCAGCTGCATGTGTCTCCTAGGCCACGTTTTTCTTGGAAGCACCTTTCCTAGTTTCACTGCTTTTTGGAAATGAACTGTTCTGAGCAGAACCAGTACCTTCAGACTCAGGGTCTGAAAACAAAACAACCATAAAAACCACTAAAAAGCCCCAAACCCCACTGCCTAAGAGAACAAAGAAAGAGAAAATATACCGGGATTATTTTAATAAACCTGAATTTGTGGGAGGCACTGGGTTTGTTTTCCCTTCGTGCGGCAGCACGAAGTTTGCACGCATTTTGCTGCCGCTTTGGCTCTCAAGAACTGGAAATGCCTGGATTTCTGCGTGGTTTCCCCAGGTTCTCCTATTTAGCAGGAGCTGCACGGTGAGGTCGGTGTTCTGAGGGAGGCCCTGGCACAGCTGCCAAAGGCCGGGAACGTGGAGTGTGCAGGGAGCATCCGGGGGGCTTCTCCCCCCTGAGTTTCTCCCGGGGTGTGCTGCCTGCACTGCTGGATGTTGGACCCGGCTTTGGGCCGTTCTCCTGCGGTCCCAGCACTGAGTGCTGCCCCTGTGGCCAGACCTTGCCGTGTGCCGGCACCAAACCCGGGCAGCCGGGGCTGCTTTTCCAGCCCTTTGGTGCCACGGGCGGCCCCCGATTGCCGGAGCTCCCCGGCACCCGGCCTGGACTCACTCTGTGGGGGGGCCTGTTCCATCTGCCTCAACCGAGGACATCCTGCCCAGGTTTGACACTTGACTCCCGTTGTTTTTCCTCTTGCAGGCAGCTGGCAAAAGAGGAGAGAGCCCCTGCGAGGCAGAGCCCCTGGAATGCCCTGTCCTGGTCTGAGGTTCCCACTTTTATCTCCGACTCCCGGAGAATTGCTGGAGCAGAACCAGAGAGTGTCCATTTTATTTCCTGCCTTTTCCAATAAACGGTGACTTTCAGCTGGAGTGTGTTCCTGGTGTTATCCTCCTCCTCCTCCTCCCTGGATTTGTAAATAAATGTCCTGATTTTGGCCAAGTAGAATTTTGTTGTTCCAGGCATTGTGGCTCTTTTGTTTCATTGAAACTTCCCAACTCTGCTGAGACTTTGAGATGTCAAATACAAGTAAGACTGGAGTTTCTTGGGATTGTTACTCACACAAAATAGGGATCCTTCTTGGACAGGAGTAACTTGACGTGTTTAATGCCGCTTCCCTTTAAAATCAGAGCAGGGGAAGCAGATTTGAAATCATCATTCCATGAACTTGCACCAAATTCCTCCAAAGCTGCAAAAGTTTTCCTTGTTAGAAATTCCTGAGCTTGTTTTCCAGGCAAGCTGGGATTTAGATGTTCTTTGTTCCTTGGATTTGCTGGTTTTCCTCTCTCTCATTTTAGTAAAGAATTTTTTTTTTTTCATATTTTCCATGCTGATTGGAATTTTTGTACTGCTCAGGGCACATTGCCAAGGAAATGTACCAATTTCATGTTGGTAAATCAGGCATTGTTCAGCACCATATGCCCACAAGTCTGTAAATTTCCAGGGAAACTTGCTAAGTGTTGAATTGCCATAATGAATCTCTTTGTAAAGTTGATTATACTTTTTTCTTTATTTTTAATTACTTTGAATTTTTTATGTAGGGTTTTTTTTTAATAAGTGATGTCTTTTTGTATTTTTAAATTTTTTCTTTTAAGAAATTTTCTATTTTAATTTTTCCTTTGTAATTTTTCCTTTGTAATTTTTCCTTTGTAATTTTCCTATTTTATTTTTTCCTTTTTATTTTTTTCCTTTTTATTTTTTCCTTTTTATTTTTTTCCTTTTTATTTTTTCCTCTTTTTTTCTCTCTTTAACTTTTTCCTTTTTAATTTTTTCCTTTTTATTTTTTTCCTTTTTAATTTTTTCCTTTTTAATTTTTTCCTTTTTATTTTTTTCCTTTTTAATTTTTTCCTTTTTAATTTTTTTCTTTTTATTTTTTCCTTTTTATTTTTTCCTTTTTATTTTTTTCCTTTTTACTTTTTTCCTTTTTATTTTTTTCCTTTTAATTTTTGCTTTTTATTTTCTTTCTTTCTAATTTTTCCTTTTTAACTTTTTAATTTTATTTTTTTCTGTGTTTTACTTGAAATTTTATTTGAAAACTTTTTTTTTTTCTTCATGTTTTCTTTGTGTTGGTGTGTTTTGGTTTGGTTTGGTTTGGTCTGGTTTGGTTTGGTTTGGTTTGGTTTGGTTTGGTTTGGTTTGGTTTGGTTTGGTTTTTTCCTCTCTCTCTACTCTTTTATCTACTTTTTTATAGCCCAAGTATGTAGAAGTTTGGCTGGTGGGAACAGAGGAGGTGACAAATGAAATCCATGTCCACTCCACGTCCGGATAGAATTGAGAGTGCAGCTAGAGAAATCTCTGTATTTTCTGCTAAATTAGAAATCCTGAACAGAGAAAGCTCTAAAGACCAAGGGGCCTTCTTTTTTCTTTTTCCTTTTTCCCCCGAACAATTCTCATTGTAGCCATTTACAGGATCAGGAACATTACCTTGAAGTCGAGGTGTATTTCACAGGTAGCGAGAAAACAAAGTAGACTTGATCTTGTAACTCTCATTGTTTAGTAACAAAGAAATCCAAAACAAAACAAACAACATAAAAAAAAAAAAAAAAATCCACCAACCCCACAAAAGAACAGAGAAAGAGAAATTATACCAATATTATTTTAATTTAAAACCACTTTCTCCCTTAGAAAACCAGGCTAATGTAATTCTGCTTAATTGGGGTGCTGTCGTGTTTAGGTTACTGAATTAATAGAGTTTAAAACATACAGCAATAAACACGAATTTTAAAAACTAAGTACAAAAATATGAATATATATAATAAAACAAATATAAATATGAAAAATAATATCGTAAGTAAATGCAATCTATAATATTTCTCATTACTTATATTATATACAGTAGTCTATATATTACATCCATAGATATGACTAGAAAAAAGACATGGTAATTATCAATATTAAAATAATAAATGTAAAGAAATAATGGAATAGAGCTTAAAACAGAGGGGGTTTTTTGGTTTGAATTTGCTTGGTGGCAGGGGTTCTCTTTTAAGCGGCGGCCGGGTGTCTTTCGGGGCGTTTCTTTTAGGGGGTTTCTGTGCACGTTCTCTTCGGGGGTCCCTGTCTGCTGTGGACACAGCGCGGTGCTGCAGCTCTGCCCCGTGCCCGTCCCAGTGCTGCCGCCTTGTGGACACAGCGCGGTGCTGCAGCTCTGCCCCGTGCCCGTCCCAGTGCTGCCGCCCTGTGGACACAGCGCGGTACTGCAGATGTTCATCCCAGGGGAGTTGCTGGCTTGGCTAGAATTGGTTTCCCAGTAAAACTGGGGGTTGTCTAGAAAACCTGAATTTGTGGGAGGCACTGGGTTTGTTTTCCCTATCCCTGCATCACAGTCAAGAACACTCCTGGAGCTGTGTTAGGCAGTGGAAGGAGGGGAGAGCTGCATTTATTGAATTCCTTTGTTGTTGTTATTGTTGTATTTTTTCATGCTATTTTATTTTATTGTGTTTTAGATTTTCATGTTTTTTTATTTTGACTTTTAAAAAATATTTTAATGTTTCCTCAAATTTTTAATTTTTCGATTTTTAGTTTACTTTTATATTTTATAGTTATGATTTCACTTTTTATTTTATTTTCAATACCTTTTAAATTTTTATTTAGATTTATGTTTTATTTTTATGTTTGCGGTTGTTTTGTATTTTTTAATGTTTCCTTAGTAATTTTTCCTTTGTCATTTTTTCCTTTGTCATTTTTTCCTCTATAATTTTTCCACTATAATTTTTTCCTTTTTAATTTTTTATTTTTTATTTTTCTCTTTTTAATTTTTCTCCTTTTTAATGTTTTCCTTTCTAATTTTTTCCTTTCTGATTTCTCCTTTCTCGATTTTGTCAGGCACCCCCCTTTAAAACCGGGGTGCCTTCGGCCGTGCCACAACAAAGATGGCGGCCCAACAGGAAATGGTTTCAGCCACAAACAAGATGGCAGCCGGAAGTATGGGCAGCCACCTAATGCCCCGCTCAAGATGGCGGCTCGTCGAGCCGCCTTCGACCTTCCAAAGACGGCGGCCAAAAAAGGCGGGAAAACACAAGGACCACCCATGGGCGTCGGCCCAACTGCCTGCGCCCGACCCCGAAAACGGCGCCGCTCAGGAACAATTTTCAGCGTCGCTTCCCGGCGCGAGGGAGCTGTGTGCCCGCTGTGCCGCGCCGCGGTGCGGTTGCGGCAGCCATTTTGGTGAGGCGCCTGAGTAACCAGCTACCCGGGGCCTTCGGGGGTGCCACAAAAAAGATGGCGGCTCTACCGGATGTGTCTTCACCACAACCAAGATGGCGGCTACAACGGGCGGAAGTAACGTTTATATAGGGTTTATATAGGGTTTGGACCCTATAGCCGCGGCCGAACCAAGGCTCTGCTGCAGGTGTATTCGAGACATCTTTCCTCTTTGTTTGACAGAAGGAAGAGGGGAAAAAAAAAAAAAAAAAAAAAAAAAAAAGAGGAAGAAAAAACGGGAGCAGTTCCGGGGCGGTCCCGGGGCGGTCCCGGGGCGGTGTGCGCCGTCACTGCCGCCTTCTCGGCGGGCGATTCCAAGGCGCTGTCGGGCTCTCTGCCGGCCGGTCGGCGGGCGGGCGGCCGGGACGCGATGGCGCTGTGCCCGGAGCTGGAGCGCTCGCTGTCGCTGCTGCAGCCGGGCGCCGACCGGGCCCAGCAGCAGCAGGAGCGGCGGGCGGACGCGGCCCCCACGCCCATGGTGTTCATGTGCGCCGGCTGCGGGCGCCCCGTGGGCGACACCCGCACCTGGGGTTCAGTGTCGAGGACAGCGGTCCCATCCTGCTGCGCAGTGAGTACCAGCGCTGCCACCCCCGTGCCGCCGCGGTCGTTGCCGCCGTGCCTCCTGCCCTGCCTCCCGCCGCAGCTGCGGCCGCCAGCGTCGCCGCGGACCCGGGGCGGAAGGGCTCCGAGCTCCCCGGAGAGTGCGGATGGTGAGGGCCGGGCCTGGCTGGACACAGTCCCGGGGGAGTCGGGGTTCCCGGCGCTGGGGACCGGCAAAGGGCCCGGAGCGCTCGTGTGGCCCGAGAGCCCCTGGAGCACTTATCTGGGGTGGGCTGTACAAGCCGCGTATGGCCTAAGGGAGAGGGATTTCTCACAAGGACATGTAGTGATGGACAAGGGAGGCAGCTTTAGATTAAATGTCGGGAAGAAATTTTTCCCTGCGAGGGCGGTGAGGCCGTGGTACAGGTTCCCCAGAGAAGCTGTGGCTGCCCCTGTGTCCCTGGAAGTGCCCAAGGCCAGGTTGGACGGGGCTTGGAACACCCTGGGATAGTGGAAGCTGTCCCTGCCCAGGGCCGGGGGTGGAATGGGGTGAGCTTGAAGGCCCCTTCCACAATTCAGCGATTCTGATGGTCTTGGTCTTGCTGAGGTTAGCCAGCCTGAGGAGCTGATGCAAATTCAGGCTAAAAGATGAGTGCTCATCATTTACACTGTGTAAAGCATGAATGAAAGGTTAAAAAAGTTCTAATGCATGATTTAAAATTTTTTTTTTATTTTTAAGAAAAGGGATGGGGAGAGGTGCCTCCTTTTATTTTCTTCTGAATAAATGTTATTCCTTGCTTGCAGCATGGTAGAAACCCTACTCTGCTCTGGCTGCTCCAGGACCCTTGGCAGCAGATACATGCACGCCTCAAGGCATCTCGACTGCAAGAGGGATTTGTTCTGTGTCCGTACTGACTCTGTTGAAAGGTAAGTGCAGAATGTTTATGAGTCAGCCTGCCAGCTCCACTGCACTCACCAGGCATGGCACTGAGGGTGCTCCTGTTACATCTCTGGCAAGGCTGGAGGGAGCGTCTTCTGCTGCTCTGTCCCACGGTGGTTTTCTGTATTGGTGCTGTTGGCATCCCAGTGCTCAGCTGTAGGGAACATCACCTGTGTAAGGCACATCCTAGAAAAAGAACCAAAACAAACCAACCTGGCCTGCCTTTTGTGTGGGAAGTTGCATTCCAGCCCAGAAAATATCACCAGGTCCAGGGCACTGGAGGGTTCCTTCGCATTTGATTGGAAGAGTTCACAAACCAAGCACCAAAGAGGCCTGGCTGGAGCCTGTTAGGGGTCCGCATGATCAGCAGGGAGTGTGGCCAGAGGGGCTCGGGCAGGACTTGGGGTGGCTCTGCCCTGTGCTGGCCACATCTGCTCTGTCCTTGCTAAGATGGGCAAAGGCAACTCTGACAACTGAGTACGTGCTTGAGACTCTCACTCAGCTGTCTTAAAATCTGTCTGGAAAATGAAAGTGTGCTTGGGTTTAGTTGGTTTATAGCACTTCAAAGGGGTTATTAAAAACTGTATCCTCAATTAAGGCTCCGCACCAGAGTCCTTTTGTGCAGGCATTGTCCTAATAGACAGTGGTTGTTCATCTGGACTGGTTTTAATGTCTCTTTTTTTTTTCTGAAGTTCCCATTTATTTTGCTGTATTGCTGTGGATATTCCCCTTGGTACTCTGGACAGGGTTTGGAGATTTTTTTCTTCATTCCACTGCTAGAGTACTTTTTTTATTGCATGGCAGTAAAATTCTCTCATGCACTAACTTGGCTGCAGAATGGCATTTTCTGGCAAAGGGATGCTGCTTCTGCCTGCCAGCACTGCACTGTTCTTGGTGTCTTGGTGCCATTTTCCACTGTATCCCGTATCCCCAGAATCCACGGCTGTCTCTCAGGGTTCTAAAGGAGTGCTGTGTTTGGATTTTTGGCTTCAGAGTGGGAAGTGCTCTGTAACCTGATGTAACCTGTGGCATCTCAGCTGTAGGCCAGGAACCCTGGAAAAGCAAGCTCGCATTCACGAGGAGCCGCTTACTCTTGAAAGCCCAGCTGTCTTGCAAGAGGTGCCGCACAGGGTGAGTTTTAACCTTACATCATTCTTTGTTGAAATCACCTCTGAGAAGTCTTAATATGCTTCAATGGTTTCTGCAGAACAGCTTATTCCACTCAGAGCAATTCAGTGCATTGTAACATGTACTGGACTGCTTCCTGTAATTGCTGTCGTCGTGCTCTGCAAGACTTTTAGCCACTTTTCCTTCAGTTTTCTTGGTAGTTAGCATTTTCTGTTTATCAAGCACAGCATTAGGTTCCTCTGGCTGTCTCAGAAATTGGATCAGTTGTTTCTAGTTCGTTCTGATTCACTTCTCCAGATCTTCATTTAACTTTTAGCCATGTTTCTTCTGCCTCCTGTGGAAATGGACTTAATGCTTTTGCTGTAACTTTATCTTGAAATAGTAATCATAAATGAATCATGGTAAATCAGGTTGATGTTTTGCTCTACTAAAATCTTGTGACTGCAGGTAGGAAGAGTTGGGAGCGAACAGTCTGAGGAAGTGGACTGTGGAAGCTGAAGGTTGTCCAGCCAAAGCTGAGTGTGTGGCTCTGACACTGACCAAGGCTGGAAAGAGTTACTGTGTGGACAGAGAATGTTAGAGCCGGGTGAGCTTTCACAGGATGAAAGAAGCGAGGAGAGAATCGAATGGAAAGAATTGCTGAGATCAGGTTTGAGCCCTTTCTTTGGGTTTGGGATTTGTTTGTGGTTTTTTTGTTACCTAACACTACCTAGCACTTACTTACTTACTTACTGTGAGATTTGAAGTTTTCTCCAAAAACTCAGAATGAATTTCCCCACTCTGCCCCACTGGTAGCAGCACACAGGAGAACAGAGCCTGTGGTTTGGATCTTGAGGGAGTTCCAGCAGTACAAGCTATGAGTTACCATGTTTCTCCCAAATTTACATCCAGCAAATCTGAGGAATTACCTCTTGCCTGAGCATTCCTGGTCTCTGTGACTCTTTAGTAAGAGACAGCTGGGACTGGCCAAGCTGAGACAGGATCTGTTCCTGTCAAACCATCTATTTCCCATGCGGATGAGAATCTGGGGGGCAAGTGCCCACATCACTCCTCACAAATGCCCACACATACTTCTGGGGCTGCTGTATCTATCTGCTGGATTTGTCAGCGCCAGCATTTGCGAAGGATCACCTTGTGAGCAACTCAAAAGACAGATAAATAGAGGCAGCAGCAATTGTCTTGAGTTTACCTTATGGTAAGGCTTATGGATATTTTTAATCACTATAAGAAGGCTTATGGATATTTTTGATCACTTTCTTAGCACTTGCAATTACCCCTGCTACCACACAAAAGAAACCGAGGAACAGGAAAGCTCCGCTCTGTATCTCTGGCAGAAGAAAAGCCAGCAAACCAGTTTGCGTTCACCCCGATTCCTAGTCCTGTGCTGCAAGTACAGAAATATCTTGAGCCTTTGGGAGGGGGACTGGGACTGTGGAACCCAGCTGCATGTGTCTCCTAGGCCACGTTTTTCTTGGAAGCACCTTTCCTAGTTTCACTGCTTTTTGGAAATGAACTGTTCTGAGCAGAACCAGTACCTTCAGACTCAGGGTCTGAAAACAAAACAACCATAAAAACCACTAAAAAGCCCCAAACCCCACTGCCTAAGAGAACAAAGAAAGAGAAAATATACCGGGATTATTTTAATAAACCTGAATTTGTGGGAGGCACTGGGTTTGTTTTCCCTTCGTGCGGCAGCACGAAGTTTGCACGCATTTTGCTGCCGCTTTGGCTCTCAAGAACTGGAAATGCCTGGATTTCTGCGTGGTTTCCCCAGGTTCTCCTATTTAGCAGGAGCTGCACGGTGAGGTCGGTGTTCTGAGGGAGGCCCTGGCACAGCTGCCAAAGGCCGGGAACGTGGAGTGTGCAGGGAGCATCCGGGGGGCTTCTCCCCCCTGAGTTTCTCCCGGGGTGTGCTGCCTGCACTGCTGGATGTTGGACCCGGCTTTGGGCCGTTCTCCTGCGGTCCCAGCACTGAGTGCTGCCCCTGTGGCCAGACCTTGCCGTGTGCCGGCACCAAACCCGGGCAGCCGGGGCTGCTTTTCCAGCCCTTTGGTGCCACGGGCGGCCCCCGATTGCCGGAGCTCCCCGGCACCCGGCCTGGACTCACTCTGTGGGGGGGCCTGTTCCATCTGCCTCAACCGAGGACATCCTGCCCAGGTTTGACACTTGACTCCCGTTGTTTTTCCTCTTGCAGGCAGCTGGCAAAAGAGGAGAGAGCCCCTGCGAGGCAGAGCCCCTGGAATGCCCTGTCCTGGTCTGAGGTTCCCACTTTTATCTCCGACTCCCGGAGAATTGCTGGAGCAGAACCAGAGAGTGTCCATTTTATTTCCTGCCTTTTCCAATAAACGGTGACTTTCAGCTGGAGTGTGTTCCTGGTGTTATCCTCCTCCTCCTCCTCCCTGGATTTGTAAATAAATGTCCTGATTTTGGCCAAGTAGAATTTTGTTGTTCCAGGCATTGTGGCTCTTTTGTTTCATTGAAACTTCCCAACTCTGCTGAGACTTTGAGATGTCAAATACAAGTAAGACTGGAGTTTCTTGGGATTGTTACTCACACAAAATAGGGATCCTTCTTGGACAGGAGTAACTTGACGTGTTTAATGCCGCTTCCCTTTAAAATCAGAGCAGGGGAAGCAGATTTGAAATCATCATTCCATGAACTTGCACCAAATTCCTCCAAAGCTGCAAAAGTTTTCCTTGTTAGAAATTCCTGAGCTTGTTTTCCAGGCAAGCTGGGATTTAGATGTTCTTTGTTCCTTGGATTTGCTGGTTTTCCTCTCTCTCATTTTAGTAAAGAATTTTTTTTTTTTCATATTTTCCATGCTGATTGGAATTTTTGTACTGCTCAGGGCACATTGCCAAGGAAATGTACCAATTTCATGTTGGTAAATCAGGCATTGTTCAGCACCATATGCCCACAAGTCTGTAAATTTCCAGGGAAACTTGCTAAGTGTTGAATTGCCATAATGAATCTCTTTGTAAAGTTGATTATACTTTTTTCTTTATTTTTAATTACTTTGAATTTTTTATGTAGGGTTTTTTTTTAATAAGTGATGTCTTTTTGTATTTTTAAATTTTTTCTTTTAAGAAATTTTCTATTTTAATTTTTCCTTTGTAATTTTTCCTTTGTAATTTTTCCTTTGTAATTTTCCTATTTTATTTTTTCCTTTTTATTTTTTTCCTTTTTATTTTTTCCTTTTTATTTTTTTCCTTTTTATTTTTTCCTCTTTTTTTCTCTCTTTAACTTTTTCCTTTTTAATTTTTTCCTTTTTATTTTTTTCCTTTTTAATTTTTTCCTTTTTAATTTTTTCCTTTTCATTTTTTTCCTTTTTAATTTTTTCCTTTTTAATTTTTTTCTTTTTATTTTTTCCTTTTTATTTTTTCCTTTTTATTTTTTTCCTTTTTACTTTTTTCCTTTTTATTTTTTTCCTTTTAATTTTTGCTTTTTATTTTCTTTCTTTCTAATTTTTCCTTTTTAACTTTTTAATTTTATTTTTTTCTGTGTTTTACTTGAAATTTTATTTGAAAACTTTTTTTTTTTCTTCATGTTTTCTTTGTGTTGGTGTGTTTTGGTTTGGTTTGGTTTGGTCTGGTTTGGTTTGGTTTGGTTTGGTTTGGTTTTTTCCTCTCTCTCTACTCTTTTATCTACTTTTTTATAGCCCAAGTATGTAGAAGTTTGGCTGGTGGGAACAGAGGAGGTGACAAATGAAATCCATGTCCACTCCACGTCCGGATAGAATTGAGAGTGCAGCTAGAGAAATCTCTGTATTTTCTGCTAAATTAGAAATCCTGAACAGAGAAAGCTCTAAAGACCCCAAGGGGCCTTCTTTTTTCTTTTTCCTTTTTCCCCCGAACAATTCTCATTGTAGCCATTTACAGGATCAGGAACATTACCTTGAAGTCGAGGTGTATTTCACAGGTAGCGAGAAAACAAAGTAGACTTGATCTTGTAACTCTCATTGTTTAGTAACAAAGAAATCCAAAACAAAACAAACAACATAAAAAAAAAAAAAAAAATCCACCAACCCCACAAAAGAACAGAGAAAGAGAAATTATACCAATATTATTTTAATTTAAAACCACTTTCTCCCTTAGAAAACCAGGCTAATGTAATTCTGCTTAATTGGGGTGCTGTCGTGTTTAGGTTACTGAATTAATAGAGTTTAAAACATACAGCAATAAACACGAATTTTAAAAACTAAGTACAAAAATATGAATATATATAATAAAACAAATATAAATATGAAAAATAATATCGTAAGTAAATGCAATCTATAATATTTCTCATTACTTATATTATATACAGTAGTCTATATATTACATCCATAGATATGACTAGAAAAAAGACATGGTAATTATCAATATTAAAATAATAAATGTAAAGAAATAATGGAATAGAGCTTAAAACAGAGGGGGTTTTTTGGTTTGAATTTGCTTGGTGGCAGGGGTTCTCTTTTAAGCGGCGGCCGGGTGTCTTTCGGGGCGTTTCTTTTAGGGGGTTTCTGTGCACGTTCTCTTCGGGGGTCCCTGTCTGCTGTGGACACAGCGCGGTACTGCAGCTCTGCCCCGGGCCCGTCCCAGTGCTGCCGCCTTGTGGACACAGCGCGGTGCTGCAGCTCTGCCCCGTGCCCGTCCCAGTGCTGCCGCCCTGTGGACACAGCGCGGTACTGCAGATGTTCATCCCAGGGGAGTTGCTGGCTTGGCTAGAATTGGTTTCCCAGTAAAACTGGGGGTTGTCTAGAAAACCTGAATTTGTGGGAGGCACTGGGTTTGTTTTCCCTATCCCTGCATCACAGTCAAGAACACTCCTGGAGCTGTGTTAGGCAGTGGAAGGAGGGGAGAGCTGCATTTATTGAATTCCTTTGTTGTTGTTATTGTTGTATTTTTTCATGCTATTTTATTTTATTGTGTTTTAGATTTTCATGTTTTTTTATTTTGACTTTTAAAAATATTTTAATGTTTCCTCAAATTTTTAATTTTTCGATTTTTAGTTTACTTTTATATTTTATAGTTATGATTTCACTTTTTATTTTATTTTCAATACCTTTTAAATTTTTATTTAGATTTATGTTTTATTTTTATGTTTGCGGTTGTTTTGTATTTTTTAATGTTTCCTTAGTAATTTTTCCTTTGTCATTTTTTCCTTTGTCATTTTTTCCTCTATAATTTTTTCCACTATAATTTTTTCCTTTTTAATTTTTTATTTTTTATTTTTCTCTTTTTAATTTTTCTCCTTTTTAATGTTTTCCTTTCTAATTTTTTCCTTTCTGATTTCTCCTTTCTCGATTTTGTCAGGCACCCCCCTTTAAAACCGGGGTGCCTTCGGCCGTGCCACAACAAAGATGGCGGCCCAACAGGAAATGGTTTCAGCCACAAACAAGATGGCAGCCGGAAGTATGGGCAGCCACCTAATGCCCCGCTCAAGATGGCGGCTCGTCGAGCCGCCTTCGACCTTCCAAAGACGGCGGCCAAAAAAGGCGGGAAAACACAAGGACCACCCATGGGCGTCGGCCCAACTGCCTGCGCCCGACCCCGAAAACGGCGCCGCTCAGGAACAATTTTCAGCGTCGCTTCCCGGCGCGAGGGAGCTGTGTGCCCGCTGTGCCGCGCCGCGGTGCGGTTGCGGCAGCCATTTTGGTGAGGCGCCTGAGTAACCAGCTACCCGGGGCCTTCGGGGGTGCCACAAAAAAGATGGCGGCTCTACCGGATGTGTCTTCACCACAACCAAGATGGCGGCTACAACGGGCGGAAGTAACGTTTATATAGGGTTTATATAGGGTTTGGACCCTATAGCCGCGGCCGAACCAAGGCTCTGCTGCAGGTGTATTCGAGACATCTTTCCTCTTTGTTTGACAGAAGGAAGAGGGGAAAAAAAAAAAAAAAAAAAAAAAAAAAAAGAGGAAGAAAAAACGGGAGCAGTTCCGGGGCGGTCCCGGGGCGGTCCCGGGGCGGTGTGCGCCGTCACTGCCGCCTTCTCGGCGGGCGATTCCAAGGCGCTGTCGGGCTCTCTGCCGGCCGGTCGGCGGGCGGGCGGCCGGGACGCGATGGCGCTGTGCCCGGAGCTGGAGCGCTCGCTGTCGCTGCTGCAGCCGGGCGCCGACCGGGCCCGGCAGCAGCAGGAGCGGCGGGCGGACGCGGCCCCCACGCCCATGGTGTTCATGTGCGCCGGCTGCGGGCGCCCCGTGGGCGACACCCGCACCTGGCGTTCAGTGTCGAGGACAGCGGCCCCATCCTGCTGCGCAGTGAGTACCAGCGCTGCCACCCCCGTGCCGCCGCGGTCGCTGCCGCCGTGCCTCCTGCCCTGCCTCCCGCCGCAGCTGCGGCCGCCAGCGTCGCCGCGGACCCGGGGCGGAAGGGCTCCGAGCTCCCCGGAGAGTGCGGATGGTGAGGGCCGGGCCTGGCTGGACACAGTCCCGGGGGAGTCGGGGTTCCCGGCGCTGGGGACCGGCAAAGGGCCCGGAGCGCTCGTGTGGCCCGAGAGCCCCTGGAGCACTTATCTGGGGTGGGCTGTACAAGCCGCGTATGGCCTAAGGGAGAGGGATTTCTCACAAGGACATGTAGTGATGGACAAGGGAGGCAGCTTTAGATTAAATGTCGGGAAGAAATTTTTCCCTGCGAGGGCGGTGAGGCCGTGGTACAGGTTCCCCAGAGAAGCTGTGGCTGCCCCTGTGTCCCTGGAAGTGCCCAAGGCCAGGTTGGACGGGGCTTGGAACACCCTGGGATAGTGGAAGCTGTCCCTGCCCAGGGCCGGGGGTGGAATGGGGTGAGCTTGAAGGCCCCTTCCACAATTCAGCGATTCTGATGGTCTTGGTCTTGCTGAGGTTAGCCAGCCTGAGGAGCTGATGCAAATTCAGGCTAAAAGATGAGTGCTCATCATTTACACTGTGTAAAGCATGAATGAAAGGTTAAAAAAGTTCTAATGCATGATTTAAAATTTTTTTTTTATTTTTAAGAAAAGGGATGGGGAGAGGTGCCTCCTTTTATTTTCTTCTGAATAAATGTTATTCCTTGCTTGCAGCATGGTAGAAACCCTACTCTGCTCTGGCTGCTCCAGGACCCTTGGCAGCAGATACATGCACGCCTCAAGGCATCTCGACTGCAAGAGGGATTTGTTCTGTGTCCGTACTGACTCTGTTGAAAGGTAAGTGCAGAATGTTTATGGGTCAGCCTGCCAGCTCCACTGCACTCACCAGGCATGGCACTGAGGGTGCTCCTGTTACATCTCTGGCAAGGCTGGAGGGAGCGTCTTCTGCTGCTCTGTCCCACGGTGGTTTTCTGTATTGGTGCTGTTGGCATCCCAGTGCTCAGCTGTAGGGAACATCACCTGTGTAAGGCACATCCTAGAAAAAGAACCAAAACAAACCAACCTGGCCTGCCTTTTGTGTGGGAAGTTGCATTCCAGCCCAGAAAATATCACCAGGTCCAGGGCACTGGAGGGTTCCTTCGCATTTGATTGGAAGAGTTCACAAACCAAGCACCAAAGAGGCCTGGCTGGAGCCTGTTAGGGGTCCGCATGATCAGCAGGGAGTGTGGCCAGAGGGGCTCGGGCAGGACTTGGGGTGGCTCTGCCCTGCTCTGCCCTGTGCTGGCCACATCTGCTCTGTCCTTGCTAAGATGGGCAAAGGCAACTCTGACAACTGAGTACGTGCTTGAGACTCTCACTCAGCTGTCTTAAAATCTGTCTGGAAAATGAAAGTGTGCTTGGGTTTAGTTGGTTTATAGCACTTCAAAGGGGTTATTAAAAACTGTATCCTCAATTAAGGCTCCGCACCAGAGTCCTTTTGTGCAGGCATTGTCCTAATAGACAGTGGTTGTTCATCTGGACTGGTTTTAATGTCTCTTTTTTTTTTCTGAAGTTCCCATTTATTTTGCTGTATTGCTGTGGATATTCCCCTTGGTACTCTGGACAGGGTTTGGAGATTTTTTTCTTCATTCCACTGCTAGAGTACTTTTTTTATTGCATGGCAGTAAAATTCTCTCATGCACTAACTTGGCTGCAGAATGGCATTTTCTGGCAAAGGGATGCTGCTTCTGCCTGCCAGCACTGCACTGTTCTTGGTGTCTTGGTGCCATTTTCCACTGTATCCCGTATCCCCAGAATCCACGGCTGTCTCTCAGGGTTCTAAAGGAGTGCTGTGTTTGGATTTTTGGCTTCAGAGTGGGAAGTGCTCTGTAACCTGATGTAACCTGTGGCATCTCAGCTGTAGGCCAGGAACCCTGGAAAAGCAAGCTCGCATTCACGAGGAGCCGCTTACTCTTGAAAGCCCAGCTGTCTTGCAAGAGGTGCCGCACAGGGTGAGTTTTAACCTTACATCATTCTTTGTTGAAATCACCTCTGAGAAGTCTTAATATGCTTCAATGGTTTCTGCAGAACAGCTTATTCCACTCAGAGCAATTCAGTGCATTGTAACATGTACTGGACTGCTTCCTGTAATTGCTGTCGTCGTGCTCTGCAAGACTTTTAGCCACTTTTCCTTCAGTTTTCTTGGTAGTTAGCATTTTCTGTTTATCAAGCACAGCATTAGGTTCCTCTGGCTGTCTCAGAAATTGGATCAGTTGTTTCTAGTTCGTTCTGATTCACTTCTCCAGATCTTCATTTAACTTTTAGCCATGTTTCTTCTGCCTCCTGTGGAAATGGACTTAATGCTTTTGCTGTAACTTTATCTTGAAATAGTAATCATAAATGAATCATGGTAAATCAGGTTGATGTTTTGCTCTACTAAAATCTTGTGACTGCAGGTAGGAAGAGTTGGGAGCGAACAGTCTGAGGAAGTGGACTGTGGAAGCTGAAGGTTGTCCAGCCAAAGCTGAGTGTGTGGCTCTGACACTGACCAAGGCTGGAAAGAGTTACTGTGTGGACAGAGAATGTTAGAGCCGGGTGAGCTTTCACAGGATGAAAGAAGCGAGGAGAGAATCGAATGGAAAGAATTGCTGAGATCAGGTTTGAGCCCTTTCTTTGGGTTTGGGATTTGTTTGTGGTTTTTTTGTTACCTAACACTACCTAGCACTTACTTACTTACTTACTGTGAGATTTGAAGTTTTCTCCAAAAACTCAGAATGAATTTCCCCACTCTGCCCCACTGGTAGCAGCACACAGGAGAACAGAGCCTGTGGTTTGGATCTTGAGGGAGTTCCAGCAGTACAAGCTATGAGTTACCATGTTTCTCCCAAATTTACATCCAGCAAATCTGAGGAATTACCTCTTGCCTGAGCATTCCTGGTCTCTGTGACTCTTTAGTAAGAGACAGCTGGGACTGGCCAAGCTGAGACAGGATCTGTTCCTGTCAAACCATCTATTTCCCATGCGGATGAGAATCTGGGGGGCAAGTGCCCACATCACTCCTCACAAATGCCCACACATACTTCTGGGGCTGCTGTATCTATCTGCTGGATTTGTCAGCGCCAGCATTTGCGAAGGATCACCTTGTGAGCAACTCAAAAGACAGATAAATAGAGGCAGCAGCAATTGTCTTGAGTTTACCTTATGGTAAGGCTTATGGATATTTTTAATCACTATAAGAAGGCTTATGGATATTTTTGATCACTTTCTTAGCACTTGCAATTACCCCTGCTACCACACAAAAGAAACCGAGGAACAGGAAAGCTCCGCTCTGTATCTCTGGCAGAAGAAAAGCCAGCAAACCAGTTTGCGTTCACCCCGATTCCTAGTCCTGTGCTGCAAGTACAGAAATATCTTGAGCCTTTGGGAGGGGGACTGGGACTGTGGAACCCAGCTGCATGTGTCTCCTAGGCCACGTTTTTCTTGGAAGCACCTTTCCTAGTTTCACTGCTTTTTGGAAATGAACTGTTCTGAGCAGAACCAGTACCTTCAGACTCAGGGTCTGAAAACAAAACAACCATAAAAACCACTAAAAAGCCCCAAACCCCACTGCCTAAGAGAACAAAGAAAGAGAAAATATACCGGGATTATTTTAATAAACCTGAATTTGTGGGAGGCACTGGGTTTGTTTTCCCTTCGTGCGGCAGCACGAAGTTTGCACGCATTTTGCTGCCGCTTTGGCTCTCAAGAACTGGAAATGCCTGGATTTCTGCGTGGTTTCCCCAGGTTCTCCTATTTAGCAGGAGCTGCACGGTGAGGTCGGTGTTCTGAGGGAGGCCCTGGCACAGCTGCCAAAGGCCGGGAACGTGGAGTGTGCAGGGAGCATCCGGGGGGCTTCTCCCCCCTGAGTTTCTCCCGGGGTGTGCTGCCTGCACTGCTGGATGTTGGACCCGGCTTTGGGCCGTTCTCCTGCGGTCCCAGCACTGAGTGCTGCCCCTGTGGCCAGACCTTGCCGTGTGCCGGCACCAAACCCGGGCAGCCGGGGCTGCTTTTCCAGCCCTTTGGTGCCACGGGCGGCCCCCGATTGCCGGAGCTCCCCGGCACCCGGCCTGGACTCACTCTGTGGGGGGGCCTGTTCCATCTGCCTCAACCGAGGACATCCTGCCC
The DNA here is from genome assembly GCF_021018805.1 of Prinia subflava. Classification (NCBI taxonomy): domain Eukaryota; kingdom Metazoa; phylum Chordata; class Aves; order Passeriformes; family Cisticolidae; genus Prinia; species Prinia subflava. Next base: position 107,987 of record NW_026961071.1, on the reverse strand, counting down.
AGGTTTGACACTTGACTCCCGTTGTTTTTCCTCTTGCAGGCAGCTGGCAAAAGAGGAGAGAGCCCCTGCGAGGCAGAGCCCCTGGAATGCCCTGTCCTGGTCTGAGGTTCCCACTTTTATCTCCGACTCCCGGAGAATTGCTGGAGCAGAACCAGAGAGTGTCCATTTTATTTCCTGCCTTTTCCAATAAACGGTGACTTTCAGCTGGAGTGTGTTCCTGGTGTTATCCTCCTCCTCCTCCTCCCTGGATTTGTAAATAAATGTCCTGATTTTGGCCAAGTAGAATTTTGTTGTTCCAGGCATTGTGGCTCTTTTGTTTCATTGAAACTTCCCAACTCTGCTGAGACTTTGAGATGTCAAATACAAGTAAGACTGGAGTTTCTTGGGATTGTTACTCACACAAAATAGGGATCCTTCTTGGACAGGAGTAACTTGACGTGTTTAATGCCGCTTCCCTTTAAAATCAGAGCAGGGGAAGCAGATTTGAAATCATCATTCCATGAACTTGCACCAAATTCCTCCAAAGCTGCAAAAGTTTTCCTTGTTAGAAATTCCTGAGCTTGTTTTCCAGGCAAGCTGGGATTTAGATGTTCTTTGTTCCTTGGATTTGCTGGTTTTCCTCTCTCTCATTTTAGTAAAGAATTTTTTTTTTTTCATATTTTCCATGCTGATTGGAATTTTTGTACTGCTCAGGGCACATTGCCAAGGAAATGTACCAATTTCATGTTGGTAAATCAGGCATTGTTCAGCACCATATGCCCACAAGTCTGTAAATTTCCAGGGAAACTTGCTAAGTGTTGAATTGCCATAATGAATCTCTTTGTAAAGTTGATTATACTTTTTTCTTTATTTTTAATTACTTTGAATTTTTTATGTAGGGTTTTTTTTTAATAAGTGATGTCTTTTTGTATTTTTAAATTTTTTCTTTTAAGAAATTTTCTATTTTAATTTTTCCTTTGTAATTTTTCCTTTGTAATTTTTCCTTTGTAATTTTCCTATTTTATTTTTTCCTTTTTATTTTTTTCCTTTTTATTTTTTCCTTTTTATTTTTTTCCTTTTTATTTTTTCCTCTTTTTTTCTCTCTTTAACTTTTTCCTTTTTAATTTTTTCCTTTTTATTTTTTTCCTTTTTAATTTTTTCCTTTTTAATTTTTTCCTTTTTATTTTTTTCCTTTTTAATTTTTTCCTTTTTAATTTTTTTCTTTTTATTTTTTCCTTTTTATTTTTTCCTTTTTATTTTTTTCCTTTTTACTTTTTTCCTTTTTATTTTTTTCCTTTTAATTTTTGCTTTTTATTTTCTTTCTTTCTAATTTTTCCTTTTTAACTTTTTAATTTTATTTTTTTCTGTGTTTTACTTGAAATTTTATTTGAAAACTTTTTTTTTTTCTTCATGTTTTCTTTGTGTTGCTGTGTTTTGGTTTGGTCTGGTTTGGTTTGGTTTGGTTTGGTTTGGTTTGGTTTGGTTTGGTTTGGTTTGGTTTTTTCCTCTCTCTCTACTCTTTTATCTACTTTTTTATAGCCCAAGTATGTAGAAGTTTGGCTGGTGGGAACAGAGGAGGTGACAAATGAAATCCATGTCCACTCCACGTCCGGATAGAATTGAGAGTGCAGCTAGAGAAATCTCTGTATTTTCTGCTAAATTAGAAATCCTGAACAGAGAAAGCTCTAAAGACCAAGGGGCCTTCTTTTTTCTTTTTCCTTTTTCCCCCGAACAATTCTCATTGTAGCCATTTACAGGATCAGGAACATTACCTTGAAGTCGAGGTGTATTTCACAGGTAGCGAGAAAACAAAGTAGACTTGATCTTGTAACTCTCATTGTTTAGTAACAAAGAAATCCAAAACAAAACAAACAACATAAAAAAAAAAAAAAAAATCCACCAACCCCACAAAAGAACAGAGAAAGAGAAATTATACCAATATTATTTTAATTTAAAACCACTTTCTCCCTTAGAAAACCAGGCTAATGTAATTCTGCTTAATTGGGGTGCTGTCGTGTTTAGGTTACTGAATTAATAGAGTTTAAAACATACAGCAATAAACACGAATTTTAAAAACTAAGTACAAAAATATGAATATATATAATAAAACAAATATAAATATGAAAAATAATATCGTAAGTAAATGCAATCTATAATATTTCTCATTACTTATATTATATACAGTAGTCTATATATTACATCCATAGATATGACTAGAAAAAAGACATGGTAATTATCAATATTAAAATAATAAATGTAAAGAAATAATGGAATAGAGCTTAAAACAGAGGGGGTTTTTTGGTTTGAATTTGCTTGGTGGCAGGGGTTCTCTTTTAAGCGGCGGCCGGGTGTCTTTCGGGGCGTTTCTTTTAGGGGGTTTCTGTGCACGTTCTCTTCGGGGGTCCCTGTCTGCTGTGGACACAGCGCGGTACTGCAGCTCTGCCCCGGGCCCGTCCCAGTGCTGCCGCCTTGTGGACACAGCGCGGTGCTGCAGCTCTGCCCCGTGCCCGTCCCAGTGCTGCCGCCCTGTGGACACAGCGCGGTACTGCAGATGTTCATCCCAGGGGAGTTGCTGGCTTGGCTAGAATTGGTTTCCCAGTAAAACTGGGGGTTGTCTAGAAAACCTGAATTTGTGGGAGGCACTGGGTTTGTTTTCCCTATCCCTGCATCACAGTCAAGAACACTCCTGGAGCTGTGTTAGGCAGTGGAAGGAGGGGAGAGCTGCATTTATTGAATTCCTTTGTTGTTGTTATTGTTGTATTTTTTCATGCTATTTTATTTTATTGTGTTTTAGATTTTCATGTTTTTTTATTTTGACTTTTAAAAAATATTTTAATGTTTCCTCAAATTTTTAATTTTTCGATTTTTAGTTTACTTTTATATTTTATAGTTATGATTTCACTTTTTATTTTATTTTCAATACCTTTTAAATTTTTATTTAGATTTATGTTTTATTTTTATGTTTGCGGTTGTTTTGTATTTTTTAATGTTTCCTTAGTAATTTTTCCTTTGTCATTTTTTCCTTTGTCATTTTTTCCTCTATAATTTTTTCCACTATAATTTTTTCCTTTTTAATTTTTTATTTTTTATTTTTCTCTTTTTAATTTTTCTCCTTTTTAATGTTTTCCTTTCTAATTTTTTCCTTTCTGATTTCTCCTTTCTCGATTTTGTCAGGCACCCCCCTTTAAAACCGGGGTGCCTTCGGCCGTGCCACAACAAAGATGGCGGCCCAACAGGAAATGGTTTCAGCCACAAACAAGATGGCAGCCGGAAGTATGGGCAGCCACCTAATGCCCCGCTCAAGATGGCGGCTCGTCGAGCCGCCTTCGACCTTCCAAAGACGGCGGCCAAAAAAGGCGGGAAAACACAAGGACCACCCATGGGCGTCGACCCAACTGCCTGCGCCCGACCCCGAAAACGGCGCCGCTCAGGAACAATTTTCAGCGTCGCTTCCCGGCGCGAGGGAGCTGTGTGCCCGCTGTGCCGCGCCGCGGTGCGGTTGCGGCAGCCATTTTGGTGAGGCGCCTGAGTAACCAGCTACCCGGGGCCTTCGGGGGTGCCACAAAAAAGATGGCGGCTCTACCGGATGTGTCTTCACCACAACCAAGATGGCGGCTACAACGGGCGGAAGTAACGTTTATATAGGGTTTATATAGGGTTTGGACCCTATAGCCGCGGCCGAACCAAGGCTCTGCTGCAGGTGTATTCGAGACATCTTTCCTCTTTGTTTGACAGAAGGAAGAGGGGAAAAAAAAAAAAAAAAAAAAAAAAAAAAGAGGAAGAAAAAACGGGAGCAGTTCCGGGGCGGTCCCGGGGCGGTCCCGGGGCGGTGTGCGCCGTCACTGCCGCCTTCTCGGCGGGCGATTCCAAGGCGCTGTCGGGCTCTCTGCCGGCCGGTCGGCGGGCGGGCGGCCGGGACGCGATGGCGCTGTGCCCGGAGCTGGAGCGCTCGCTGTCGCTGCTGCAGCCGGGCGCCGACCGGGCCCAGCAGCAGCAGGAGCGGCGGGCGGACGCGGCCCCCACGCCCATGGTGTTCATGTGCGCCGGCTGCGGGCGCCCCGTGGGCGACACCCGCACCTGGGGTTCAGTGTCGAGGACAGCGGTCCCATCCTGCTGCGCAGTGAGTACCAGCGCTGCCACCCCCGTGCCGCCGCGGTCGCTGCCGCCGTGCCTCCTGCCCTGCCTCCCGCCGCAGCTGCGGCCGCCAGCGTCGCCGCGGACCCGGGGCGGAAGGGCTCCGAGCTCCCCGGAGAGTGCGGATGGTGAGGGCCGGGCCTGGCTGGACACAGTCCCGGGGGAGTCGGGGTTCCCGGCGCTGGGGACCGGCAAAGGGCCCGGAGCGCTCGTGTGGCCCGAGAGCCCCTGGAGCACTTATCTGGGGTGGGCTGTACAAGCCGCGTATGGCCTAAGGGAGAGGGATTTCTCACAAGGACATGTAGTGATGGACAAGGGAGGCAGCTTTAGATTAAATGTCGGGAAGAAATTTTTCCCTGCGAGGGCGGTGAGGCCGTGGTACAGGTTCCCCAGAGAAGCTGTGGCTGCCCCTGTGTCCCTGGAAGTGCCCAAGGCCAGGTTGGACGGGGCTTGGAACACCCTGGGATAGTGGAAGCTGTCCCTGCCCAGGGCCGGGGGTGGAATGGGGTGAGCTTGAAGGCCCCTTCCACAATTCAGCGATTCTGATGGTCTTGGTCTTGCTGAGGTTAGCCAGCCTGAGGAGCTGATGCAAATTCAGGCTAAAAGATGAGTGCTCATCATTTACACTGTGTAAAGCATGAATGAAAGGTTTAAAAAGTTCTAATGCATGATTTAAAATTTTTTTTTTATTTTTAAGAAAAGGGATGGGGAGAGGTGCCTCCTTTTATTTTCTTCTGAATAAATGTTATTCCTTGCTTGCAGCATGGTAGAAACCCTACTCTGCTCTGGCTGCTCCAGGACCCTTGGCAGCAGATACATGCACGCCTCAAGGCATCTCGACTGCAAGAGGGATTTGTTCTGTGTCCGTACTGACTCTGTTGAAAGGTAAGTGCAGAATGTTTATGGGTCAGCCTGCCAGCTCCACTGCACTCACCAGGCATGGCACTGAGGGTGCTCCTGTTACATCTCTGGCAAGGCTGGAGGGAGCGTCTTCTGCTGCTCTGTCCCACGGTGGTTTTCTGTATTGGTGCTGTTGGCATCCCAGTGCTCAGCTGTAGGGAACATCACCTGTGTAAGGCACATCCTAGAAAAAGAACCAAAACAAACCAACCTGGCCTGCCTTTTGTGTGGGAAGTTGCATTCCAGCCCAGAAAATATCACCAGGTCCAGGGCACTGGAGGGTTCCTTCGCATTTGATTGGAAGAGTTCACAAACCAAGCACCAAAGAGGCCTGGCTGGAGCCTGTTAGGGGTCCGCATGATCAGCAGGGAGTGTGGCCAGAGGGGCTCGGGCAGGACTTGGGGTGGCTCTGCCCTGTGCTGGCCACATCTGCTCTGTCCTTGCTAAGATGGGCAAAGGCAACTCTGACAACTGAGTACGTGCTTGAGACTCTCACTCAGCTGTCTTAAAATCTGTCTAGAAAATGAAAGTGTGCTCAGGTTTAGTTTGTTTGTAGCACTTCAAAGTGGTTATTAAAAACTGTATCCTCAATTAAGGCTCCGCACCAGAGTCCTTTTGTGCAGGCATTGTTCTAATAGACAGTGGTTGTTCATCTGGACTGGTATTAATGTCTCTATTTTTTTCTGAAGTTCCCATTTATTTTGCTGTATTGCTGTGGATATTCACCCTCGTACTCTGGACAGTGGTTTGGGGATTTTTTTCCTTCATTCCACCACTAGAATACTTTTTTTATTGCATGGCAGTAAAATTCTCTAAAGCAGTAACCTGGCTGCAGAATGGCATTTTCTGGCAAAGGGATGCTGCTTCTGCCAGCCAGCACTGCACTGTTCTTGGTGTCTTGGTGCCATTTTTCACTGTATCCCGTATTCCCAGAATCCAGGGCTATCTCTCAGGGTTCTGAAGGAGTGCTGTATTTGGATTTTTGGCTTCAGTGTGGGAAGTGCATGATGTAACCTGTGGCATCTCAGCTCTAGGCCAGGAACCCTGGAAAAGCAAGCTCTCATTCACGAGGAGCCGCTTCCTCTCGAAAGTCCAGCTGTCTTGCAAGAGGTGCCGCACAGGGTGAGATTTAACCTTACATCATTCTTTGTTGAAATCACCTCTGAGAAGTCTTAATATGCTTCAATGGTTTCTGCAGAACAGCTTATTCCACCCAGAGCAATTCAGTGCATTGTAACATGTACTGGACTGCTTCCTGTAATTGCTGTCTTGTGCTCTGCAAGACTTTTAGCCACTTTTCCTTCAGTTTTCTTGGTAGTTAGCATTTTCTGTTTATCAAGCACAGCATTAGGTTCCTATTTCTGTCTCAGAAATTTGATATGATGTTTCTAGTTAGTTCCGATTCACTTCTCTAGATCTTCATTTAACTTTTAGCCATGTTTCTTCTGCCTCCTGTGGAAATGGACTTAATGCTTTTGCTGTAACTTTATCTTGAAATATTAATCACAAATTAATCATGGTAAATCAAGTTGATGTTTTGCTCTACTAAAATCTTGTGACTGCAGGTCGGAAGAGTTGGGAGCGAACAGCCTGAGGAAGTGGACTGTGGAAGCTGAAGGTTGTCCAGCCAAAGCTGAGTGTGTGGCTCTGACACTGACCAAGGCTGGAAAGAGTTACTGTGTGGACAGAGAATGTTAGAACCAGGTGAGCTTTCACAGGATGAAAGGAGCGAGGAGAGAATCGAATGGAAAGAATTGCTGAGATCAGGTTTGAGCCCTTTCTTTGGGTTTGGGATTTGTTTTGGTTTTTTTGTTACCCAACACTGCTTAGCATTACTACTGTGAGATTTAAAGTTTTCTCCAAAAACTCAGAATGAATTTCCCCACTCTGCCCCACTGGTAGGCACCGCATCTCTTAGAAAAGCTCCTACCCACCATCTTCACTGCCCCAGTTTGAAGTAGTGCTCCAGTTTAGCCCGTAGTAATGGGTCTTACATCCCTTTCTGTTCAGGTAACTACACCATTTTGTTATTGACATATCTGCCAGAGGAGCCTACATTACTCCAGTGTAATTTGTGAGGCAGTTTCTGCTCTAACAAGTTTTTGAATGCTGCTCAACTGCAAGAGAGCTCCTTCTGGATGTTTGAAGGTGACAGAAGAGATGGTCGCATCCCAGGAGCTTGATTTTGGAATGTTTAATGGAATTGGCCCAGTAGCTTTTACTTGTGGGCTTTGCAAGTCTGCCCACAGCAGGTCCAGCCTGTGCTTCAACTTAGAGCCCTCAGTGGGCAGGGAAATGGACCTTGGAGAGATTGTTACAGCTCTACTTAACGCTTTCTGAATTGGGATGATTTTCTGGAAGTAGGCTGTCCATTCTGACCCATTTTCTTCTCTCTCCTTGCAGACTGTAGCTGCTAAAAGGCTGAGGTGAGACCAGGATCTGCAAAATCTCTGACTCTCCATGTCTTCCCAAGGCTGAAGCCGTGTTTGCTGTCAATGACAACCCAGTGGAAGATGCTAAAGACTGAAAACTTTGGGGTTTTTCCCCTGAATCCCATGACACTCTCTGCAGCTGTGCCCTGCATATCTCTTAAAAGAGTTTCCGGCTTTAGAAGGGTTTTACCCTGTGCAATATTGATCTATAAGTCAATGAAAAAGAATCTTACTGTATCAATGTGATGTTACTTGGTTTGAGTTGTTTAATTAAAGCATATCATTGATAAGGGGTTTGAGAATCCCTTGGACGGCCCTTGGGGCTGGCAGCTCTGATTTATTTTCTCTTCATTCCTTTAATGTCGTTCAATTATTTCTTAAGCAATTACTGCAATTTGGATATCCAGTAAGGACAGCAGCATTCCCACTCTGCTGGATTGGGAAATCCAAGCCCAATTCCTTGGAGAGATTGAGGGGATGGGGAGCTGAGCCTCAGGCTGGGTTTTGACAGTGGGAATTCGGTGAGGAAGAAAGAAGAGAGATTTCCCCAAAAAGGGGTTTAGGCCAGTTCTGCTGGCTTTGGGTGCCTCTACCTCCCAAAAATCCTCCTGGTTCAACAGGACTTGAAGAAGCAGCAGGATGTGCTAGGGGCCTGTGCTGAGACCCCCAAACCCTGGTCAGGGAGGCTGGGAAGTGTCAGCTCCAGAGGAACACCAGAGAGGGGCTACGCTGGGACGCCTCAAATTGCAGCCAGAGATGCTGGGCACTGCTGCACCTTTGGGACACTGCAGCGAGGCTCCACTGCCTGATGCAGAGAGCTGTCCCATTATTGTTTGTCGTGCTTAGAAGCGGGCAGGTCATTCCAGCTGCACGGGTTGAAAAGCCCAGGGGAGCAGGTGGAGTCGCAGACGATCACACAGAAGCCAAGCTGGGAGAGGAAATGAGCTGTGCCACAGATTTCTTTTTCCCCAATGCCCCAGCACAGCCCCGGCTGCGGGCGGATCAAGAGCGGCTCGGCCCCAGTGCCCGGCCCGGAGCGGCTCCTGCCGCCCGCCGCCATCCCGGTCCCAGTCCCGGCCCCAACGCCGCCCCGGTGCTCCGGCCCCCAGACGCACAGCCCGCCCGCCGGGGGAGAGGCGGCTGCTCTCGGGACCCCCAGCCGACACCGAGAGGAGCCGAACGAGAAACCCCCAGTCCCACTCCCGGCTCTGCCTCAGTGCCCCGAGCTCCGCCCAGCCCGGGAGCAGCCCGGGCTGGGCTCCAGTGTGAGGGGGGGCCGGCCCGGGGGAGAGGGGCGGGGCCGGCTCGGGGGAGAGGGGCGGGGCCGGCTCGGGGGAGAGGGGCGGGGCCGGCTCGGGGGAGAGGGGCGGGGCCGGCCCGGAGGAGAGGGGCGGGGCCCGCTCGGAGGAGAGGGGCGGGGCCGGCCCGGAGGAGAGGGGCGGGGCCGCGGGCGATGGTCCCACCTACAACTCGGGCAGGGCGGGGAGGGCTCGGGGTGGGGCCGGGGCTCTGTGAGGCACTGCTGCAGATGTGGAAGTGTCTGAGCTGGAGATATGCAGAGAACATCTGAATTCCATACTTGCCCCTTGTGCAATGAAGAACTAAGTTGCACGCGAGGGGAGCAGTATTTATAAACTGTCTCCATATTTCCCTGTCATTCTGGCTGTTTGGATTTAGCCTGGGCTTATCAGCTAGATCATAAACAAGCCAACCCAGCTCCTGAACTCTCAATGAAATGCTTCTACAGACAGACAAGCTAGTAATGATTCCAAAGGAAAAATTGTAAATGAAGGCTAATGATTGCTGGGGAATTTCCTTAGGAACTTCCTTAGGAATGATGAACTTCACACACAGAATTTTGGAGGTGGAATCCAAATTTCAGCCTTGGGCACTTGCAGGAGAAGAGGGATCCTTATCCATAGCAAGGAAAGTCTGGTGCCCCAGTGTGTCAAGTGCTGACAGTGAACTGTCTAGGGAATGAGCAGCAAGTCCCCCCTGCCCTCACACTCAGAGCGGCAGCAGCCACAGGTGTCAGCTATGAGAATGATGAGGACAGGGAACAAAGACAGCTGGGTGCTGTAACGATGATGAGGGGGCGGGTCCTCCCGAGGCTGCTTTAAGAGGGGGTGCCTCAGCTCAGTTCCGCATGGAGCTGCTGGAAGAGAGAGGCTTATGGTGGCCTCCCAGGCATGTCTCATGGAGTGATGGTGAGAGCCTCTCATTGGGTCTGGGGGAGCAACTGGATGCACTTGGGTGTGGGGCTTTGCTTGAAGGAGGTGCTGGGGGGCAAACCTTTGTGCTAGACGGGGCAGCAGCCGGTGAGCCAGTGTGGGTTTGTACAGGGGACTTTCACCTTTTGCTTTTCAATTTTATCTTGCTAATCCCTCCCTGCTGCCCCTGAAAAAAATGGGGGTTATGAGGACAAAGGAAGTTTAAATTGAGGGAAGAAACTCCTGTTTTGTTATTGTCTGTGTTTAAATTGGTGAAAACCCCCCTTTGCCTAGGATTTTAATGAATAGTAGTATTTAAATGTGGTTTTTATTAAATATTATGGTTTTTGGTGGTATATAGTGTTTTGCTTTATTTTTTGGTTGTATTTATTAGATGTAATTTAGTTTTTGAGTGAAGATAACTTAATGGATGAGTTTGTTTGTATTTGAGATAGAATTAATTCGAGTAGCTTTTTAAATAGACTTCTGATAAATGTTATTGAGGTTTTGTTTTTATTTATTGTATGTAGGGATTCAGATTGGGTAGGGCTGGCTTGGGTGATGGAGATTTGGGTGTTTTGTTGGATGCAGCTTTTAATATTTAAAAGTTTTTTCTGTTTAGTTTTTTTAAGGTGGTTTTTACTATTTCACTGTGTAGATTTATTTTGTTTGTTGATGGTGTATGATAAGGGATACGGTCTATTTATTTAATGTTGTATTTCTTACTTCAGGTGTTGATCATGTTTTTTTTTTTAGACTGGGTTTTGTTGTTTGTTTTTTTTTATGGGGTATGATATGTTAAAGGATATGCTTTCTAAGGCTTACCATGGTGTAATGGGATGTAATATGAGGTACAGGGTCTGCTTTCAGTCATTTAGTGGTGTTTATTGTTATTGCGGTGAGTATGTAGTGTTTTGGTTGGTTTGAGGTAGTGTGATGTAGTTAATTTGTTAGGATTTTCTAATACATGTGTGTCTGGGTTTAAAGACAGATATCTGCTAGGAAGGGGCAGGACCTCCCTAGAGATGGAGAATTCAAATCCCCTCCCTCCAAATTATTCCAATTAAAAGGAAAATTAAAGGAGCTTTCAGGCAGAGTTATGGGGGTAGGAATAACAGTTCTTTACTAATATATATATGACAAAACGACAAACAAACAACAACTACAGCATCAATAATAAACAGAACCAAGAACCTTGAGGGCTTTCTTTTACAAAAGCCCAGAGCAGTTTGATCTCGGCGCCCCTGCAGGACTCCGAGAGGCCGAACTGGAAGGAAGGAAAAGTCCCGGGCTGGTGGATCAGATGAGGAGCTCTGCGCTGGCAGCTGGAACAGCAGGGGTGTCCCGGCAGGGCTGGGCAGTGCAGGGCTACAGAGTAGCAGGAGAGCCTCAAAGCTCCGAAGAAGCAGCGGCGGTGGGGGGAGAGGCTGGAGAAAGCGAGTTCAGGAGTCCCGGGTACACAGCAGATGACGATAGATTTCCCAGGACGAGGCAGAGGCAGAGGGCAGCCTGACCGTCCTCCTCGGCGCTGAGAGCAAGAGTGCCTCCCCCTCCCCCAGATCTGTCTTTTTTGCCTTCCCCAAGGCTCATCATCTCTCCCCTCTGAAGGACACTCCCAGGGACTCAAAAACAATAGGTGTAGCTTCGTGCTGCCATATCCCTCAAGCACTCTTTTTGTTCTGACTAAGTAGTCATTAAGGCTTCTTGGAAACTTATGGGAAAAAATTCTGTGAGAAGAAAAAAAAACCAAATCTAACCCCCAACATCATCCACCCCGAATTTTTTCCATACCAACCTATTACATTGAATTTAAACCTTTAAAATATATATATATATATATATACACATGCATGACCTAAATTATATACATCTATACATACAGATATGGGTACAGACACATGATGTGGGTAGTTCATCCTAAAACAAGGTCTCCTTGAGGTATGCATCGGGTCTCTCCATCCCTTTGCATCACCCACCAGGTGCATCCTGGTCCCTGAGCGAAGACAACCCCACGGATGGGATTGTCTTTGCTGGAGGCAGAATTAATCCAAACAGTTTTTCCCAGCATACCTCTCATGTGTACTACTGGAACCTTATCTCCATCTGTTGTTCTCAGGGGCTCAGATTGGGCAGGGCCTGCTCGGTTGGTGGAACCTCGAGTGTTCACTAACCATGTGGCCTTTGCTAAATTAATCTCCCAGTTTTTGAAAGTCCCCCCACCCAATGCCTTCAAGGTGGTTTTAAGCAGGCCATTGCACCGTTCAACTTTCCCGGCTGCTGGTGCGTGATAAGGAATATGGTACACCCACTCAACGCCATGTTCCCTAGCCCAGGCTGCTATAAGGCTGTTCTTGAAATGGGTCCCATTGTCTGACTCGATTCTCTCAGGGGTGCCATGTCTCCACAGGACTTGCTTTTCCAGGCCCAGGATGGTGTTCCTGGCAGTAGCGTGAGGCACAGGGTAGGTTTCCAGCCATCCAGTGGTGGCTTCCACCATGGTCAGCACGTAGCGCTTGCCTTGGCGGGTTTGGGGAAGGGTGATGTAGTCAATTTGCCAGGCTTCCCCATACCTGTATTTGGACCATCGCCCGCCATACCATAGGGGCTTCACTCGCTTAGCCTGCTTGATTGCAGCACACGTCTCACAGTCATGAATAACCTGAGAAATGCTGTCCATGGTTAGATCCACCCCTCGGTCTCGTGCCCACTTATAGGTGGCATCTCTGCCCTGATGACCTGAGGCGTCGTGGGCCCATCGAGCTAGGAACAACTCTCCCTTGTGTTCCCAATCTAGGTCTATCTTTGACACTTCTATCTTGGCGGCTTGATCTACTTGCTCGTTGTTTCGGTGCTCCTCATTAGCCCGACTCTTGGGGACGTGGGCATCTACATGGCGGACTTTTACAGGTAGCTTGACTACCCGAGCAGCAATGTCTTTCCACTCATCAGCAGCCCAGATTGGTTTTCCCCCACGCTGCCAGTTGGCCTTTTTCCACCTTTCCAGCCAACCCCACAGAGCATTGGCTACCATCCATGAATCAGTGTAGAGGTAGAGCTTTGGCCACTTCTCTCTTTCAGCAATGTCCAGGGCCAACTGAACAGCCTTGAGTTCTGCAAGTTGACTTGATCCACCTTCTCCTTCAGTGGCTTGTGCAACCTGTCGTGTGGGGCTCCATACAGCTGCTTTCCACTTGCGGTTCATCCCTACGATGCGACAGGAACCATCAGTGAAAAGAGCGTAGCACGTTTCTTCTGCTGGCAGCTGATTATACGGTGGAGCTTCTTCGGCACGTGTCACTTGCTCTTGTTCCTCTCCATCTGTGAGATCAAAGTTTTCACTTTCTGGCCAGTTTGTGATTATCTCCAAAATCCCAGGGCGATTTGGGTTTCCGATACGGGCGCGCTGAGTGATGAGGGCAGTCCATTTGCTCCATGTGGCATCGGTGGCATGGTGGGTAGAGGGAACCTTTCCTTTGAACATCCACCCCAGCACAGGTAGTCGGGGTGCCAGGAGGAGTTGGGCTTCTGTGCCAATCACTTCTGAGGCAGCCTGGACTCCTTCATAGGCAGCCAAGATTTCTTTCTCTGTTGGGGTGTAGTTGGCTTCAGACCCTCTGTAGCTCCGACTCCAGAATCCCAGTGGTCGACCCCGAGTCTCACCAGGCACCTTCTGCCAAAGGCTCCAGGACAGGCCATGGTTCCCGGCTGCAGAGTAGAGCACGTTCTTCACTTCTGGTCCTGTCCTGACTGGGCCAAGGGCCACTGCATGAGCGATCTCCTGCTTGATCTGGGCAAAGGCTTGTTGCTGTTCAGGGCCCCAGTGGAAATCGTTCTTCTTGCGGGTTACCTGGTAGAGAGGGCTCACAATCTGGCTGTACTCAGGAATGTGCATTCTCCAAAAGCCTATGGCGCCTAGGAAAGCTTGCGTTTCCTTCTTGCTGGTCGGTGGAGACATCGCAGTGATCTTGTTGATGACCTCAATGGGAATCTGACGCCGCCCATCTTCCCACTTTACTCCCAGGAACTGGATCTCCTTGGCAGGTCCCTTGACTTTGCTCTTTTTGATGGCAAAACCAGCTTCCAGGAGAATCTGGATGATCTTCTCTCCTTTCTCAAACACTTCCCTTGCCGTGTTCCCCCACACAATGATGTCATCAATGTACTGTAGGTGTTCTGGAGCTTCACCCTTTTCCAGTGCAGCCTGGATCAGTCCATGGCAGATGGTGGGACTGTGCTTCCACCCCTGGGGCAGTCGGTTCCAGGTGTACTGCACGCCCCTCCAGGTGAAAGCAAACTGAGGCCTACATTCTGCAGCCAGAGGAATGGAGAAAAACGCATTAGCAATGTCGATTGTGGCGTACCACTTCGCTGCTTTGGACTCCAGCTCGTACTGGAGTTCCAGCATGTCCGGCACAGCGGCGCTCAGCGGTGGAGTCACTTCATTCAAGCTACGATAGTCCACAGTCAGTCTCCATTCTCCGTCAGACTTGCGCACAGGCCAAATGGGGCTGTTGAAGGGTGAGTGGGTTTTACTGACCACCCCTTGGCTCTCCAGCTCTCGGATCATCTTGTGAATGGGGATCACAGCATCTCGATTCGTCCGATACTGCCGGCGATGCACTGTCGAGGTGGCAACAGGTACTCGTTGCTCTTCTACCTTCAGGAGTCCTACTGCAGATGGGTTCTCTGATAATCCAGGCAAGGTGTTCAATTTCTTAATGCCCTCTGCCTCCACAGCAGCTATTCCAAAAGCCCATCTGAACCCCTTAGGGTCTTTGTAATAGCCATTCCTGAGATAGTCTATGCCCAGAATACACGGAGCCTTTGGGCCAGTCACAACCGGATGTTTCTGCCACTCCTTCCCGGTCAGGCTCACCTCGGCTTCTAACTGAGTCAATTCTTGTGATCCCCCTGTCACCCCGGCAATGGAAATAGGTTCTGCTCCCTCATGTTCTGACGGCATTAGGGTACACTGAGAACCGGTGTCAACCAAAGATTTATATTTCTGTGGCTCTGATGTGCCAGGCCATAGAACCCACACAGTCCAAAAGACTCGGTTTTCCCGTGCCTCTTCCTGGCTAGAGGCAGGGCCCCTCTAGCACCGGTTACTACTCTCTTCCTGTGTATACATAGTAGAGGTTCCTTCAAGGGGGTCTGACAGAGCATCCTCATTTCTGTAATACCTGACAGCCTGGTCATGGGAGGCTGAGGCTACCTTCATTCTAGTGGAACCCCCCCGGTTAGTGTTTCTCTCTTTGAGCTCACGCACCCGTGCTGCTAGGGCAGAAGTGGGTTTCCCATCCCACCTTCCCATGTCTTCCCCATGGTCACGCAGGAAGGACCACAGGTCAGCTCTTGGGATGTACTCTCTCTCTCTAGCTGAAGGACGTTGGGTTCTGACTCTGGGGCCTGTGGCTCGCACCGGTGCCACATGGGAACTGTTCCTCCTCATCTCCTCCCTCACCTCCCTTATCTCCTCTTGGAGTTCTTTAACCACGGCAGAGACCTGAGTCTGCATTGGGCCACTGATCATACTGTCAAAATTTCTAAGCTTGCTGGCTACAGAACCTACAGTCACTCGGCTGGTATCAGCATTAATCATTGACATGAATGTTTTATATTCAGATGGCCCTTTAGTTGCTAGATTCCACAACATTTGCCCTGTGCACCTGACATTGTCGGGGTCATTGTTATGCTGTCCATCCCTCCCAAAAACCACCTCCAGTATTGCCACTTCTCTCAGCTGTTGGATCCCTTCCTCAACAGTCTTCCAGCGCATGCTAAGGTGGTGCTCCTGCATTCTGTCTCTGTGGACAAACCTCTCCCTTACACTCATTAAAAGCCGGTCCCAGAGGTGAAGGGGTCCTTGCTCTTTTACAAATACCTGATTCACACCTGAGTCTTGGGTCAAGGGTCCCATATTCCTTGCCTCACCACCATCCAGTTGCACACCTCTACCCATAAGGTCCCAGACCCTAAGTAACCAGGCTGTATAAGGCTCACGTCCCCGTCGTGCAACATCTTTTTGCAGAGTACGGAGATTTTCATATGACAGGGACTCGGTGATGATCTCAACTTCTGGCTCCCCTGTGGGTTGTGAGGGCCTTCCTTTTTTATCCTTATCACTTGGGTGCTCTGATTTCACCTTATATTTCTTCCTTTCCACAGGGGCAACTGCTGCTGGCTGTGACTGCCCCTGTGGTTCAGCTGGAACCTGGACAGTTGTAACGTCAGTGGGTTCCACTGCTGCACCTTCAGACTCTTCCTCTTCAGGGCAGGGGGAGGGTTTGCCAGCAGCTGGGGCTAATGAGGCCACCACTAGGGAAGTGTGCTCCTTCAGCATCTTGCCCATCTCCTTCACCAGAACTCCCACCCAATCTGGGTGGTTCATTCCTGAGGTGGGCTTTATGTCAGGGTCAGGTGGTGGGGCAGCATCTTTAGTCTGTGGGGCAGTGTCAGGCTCCATGGCAGCACCCTCAGTCTCTAGGGCAGTATCTTTATTCTCTGGGGTAGGTATCAGGGTGGTTATCCAGGCCAATCTCCCCTTATCTCGGAATATTAAATAGAATAGGCCTGTGAGCAATACTAGCCATTGTATGATATCATTAGCATTCAGAGAAGATTTAAACCCTTCAAAAACTGGTGGAATAGACCCAAAGAGCTGAGTAAAGGGTTGGGAAAAAATTTCCCCTGGTGTCATTTCCTCACAATAGGTACCATTGTTAAAGTAACCCCACAAACAAGCACTTAGAGTGTGATAGCCATGTATCCATGTGCCTGCCTTCCAGATGAAGTTAAAAATCCATGAATTCCTCACCTTATTAACCCATAGTGCAAACTGGATAACAGCCACAGTAGCCTTAGTTATAGGGCCCATGTTTAAATAAGGGCCTGCAAATGGGAGAAACACAGCCACAACCACATGCCACCCAAACCAAGGTAAGCTAGACCACATGATGCTATTTAGGGAGGTTTCTATACCCAGTGCACAAGGTCACTTAAGAACTGTTATTCCTTTTCCTCTCAATGCCCTCAAGCCCCACAGTGGGCGCCAATAATCTGTCTGGGTTTAAAGACAGATATCTGCTAGGAAGGGGCAGGACCTCCCTAGAGATGGAGAATTCAAATCCCCTCCCTCCAAATTATTCCAATTAAAAGGAAAATTAAAGGAGCTTTCAGGCAGAGTTATGGGGGTAGGAATAACAGTTCTTTACTAATATATATATGACAAAACGACAAACAAACAACAACTACAGCATCAATAATAAACAGAACCAAGAACCTTGAGGGCTTTCTTTTACAAAAGCCCAGAGCAGTTTGATCTCGGCGCCCCTGCAGGACTCCGAGAGGCCGAACTGGAAGGAAGGAAAAGTCCCGGGCTGGTGGATCAGATGAGGAGCTCTGCGCTGGCAGCTGGAACAGCAGGGGTGTCCCGGCAGGGCTGGGCAGTGCAGGGCTACAGAGTAGCAGGAGAGCCTCAAAGCTCCGAAGAAGCAGCGGCGGTGGGGGGAGAGGCTGGAGAAAGCGAGTTCAGGAGTCCCGGGTACACAGCAGATGACGATAGATTTCCCAGGACGAGGCAGAGGCAGAGGGCAGCCTGACCGTCCTCCTCGGCGCTGAGAGCAAGAGTGCCTCCCCCTCCCCCAGATCTGTCTTTTTTGCCTTCCCCAAGGCTCATCATCTCTCCCCTCTGAAGGACACTCCCAGGGACTCAAAAACAATAGGTGTAGCTTCGTGCTGCCATATCCCTCAAGCACTCTTTTTGTTCTGACTAAGTAGTCATTAAGGCTTCTTGGAAACTTATGGGAAAAAATTCTGTGAGAAGAAAAAAAAACCAAATCTAACCCCCAACAATGTGGTTGGATTATTGTTTCTTTTATTGCAAGGGTTTATTCATTTGGTTTATTTGGTTGCAGTATATGTTTGATAGGTTCAGATAATTTGGGAGATACTGTTCATGGTTAAATTGATCTTTTGGTTTTGTGTGTATATATAGGTGGTTTTTTTGTTTGGATGGTTTGAGGCATTATGGGTTTATTGAATTAGGAATAATATTTTTGGTGTTGTTAAGTTTATTTGTGATATTTTTATATTTGCGGCATGATTTGTTTGTTGTTTTGGTGGGTCTTATTTGTTTTATTTTTGCAAACATGGCAGTGATATGGTGGATTTTTTAGGTAGTTTTTTGGGGTAGTGACATTCCTGTTTTGTTGCGGTGTGGATTTTCTACTCTAAGTTTTCAAGCTAGCTTTCTATTTCATTTGTGTGTTATGATTTAAATTATACATACTGTTAGGTGTCAATCCTCTGTGCCCCTGCCTCTATTTCTAGAGCTTTCCCTGCCAGTCTTTCTTAAATCGATATATCATTTGCTGTTTCATATCATCACACTGCTTCTGCTATTCCCATTGGATTTTGTTCTGTACTCCCTGCCCTAAACCCCTCCCTGAGTGCATTTTCATTGGTTGCTTGCTTTGTATTGCCCTGTCTATAAAACGCACGGGAGGACACGTGCCCCCGGTCTTTGGGGTCCAGCTTTTAGTTGTTATGCTTCAGTGATACCTGTAATAAATCTCCTTAGTTTACCCCAAGACCCGTCTCGTCTTCACTTTGTCTCTGCGTGCATAGACTGGCTGAACCAGAGTCCCGGTGGGGAAGTGAGAGCTCCCCGGGGGAAGGTGTCGCACCCCTGAATGTCGCTGCGTGCCCTGGGGTTTAGGAAAACACGCACAGCGACACTGTTTACTAGTTTAGATTTTTTCATGTTGTTAATTAGTTTGGGTTTTTTAGTTATTTTATAGAGTAGTGGTTATTATTTATGAGTTAGTGTAGGTTTTTTTAGTTGTGTTTAGGGTCAGTTGTAGGTCAGTTTTGAGTTCAGCAAGTTGGATTGATTTATATCTTCTGCTAGTTTTTGTGATTTGCTGTGTGGAATTCTCTATGGTTGTTTCCAGTTTTTGTTCTATTTTTATGATGTGATAAGAATTGTTAGTGAAAAGACTCTAGTGTTCTTTGTTTGTATGGTGGAGTTTTTTAGTTTGTGTTCATTTTTTGGTTTTTTTTTGTTAATGGTAATAAAGATTTTTTGGGGGGTTAATTTGTGATTACTTGAAAGATTTTAGGGACATTTAGGCTTTTTTATGTGGGTGTGCTGTATGAAGAGAGTAATTTATTTGTTTTATGTGATGTTGGTGGTGTGGTGGGTAGAGGGCCTTTTTGTAGTAGTTATTTTAAATGTTTGAGGGGTTTTGGCACTTTAGTTACAGTGGGACTTTTAAATTTTATTTTTAGTTAGTTTTTTTAGGTTTTATTACAGTTAACAGTTGTGATTTTTTTTGCTGTGTTAGTAATAGAAGTGGATTTTGATTTTGTATGTAGTGATGGGATTATTGTATATGGCATACTAGTGTTGACTGGGATTTAAATTTCTGTGGTTCTGATGTGTTAGGTTAATATGTTTATGTATTTCAAAACACATGGGATTTTGCTTTTTGTTTGGTTAGAGACAGGCCTTTTTAAGTTTGGGGAGGTTCTGGATGTATATTTGAGTTTTTTTAAAGGAATTGGACGAGGTATTATTTTCATTATATTTAGTAGTTTGATTATGGGTCATCAGAGTTGGCTTTTTTTGGTGCAATTTTTTTTGAGTTTTCTTTTTCAAAGTTCATGTATTTGTGTGGTTAGGGCAGTGGTGTTTCTGGTGTAACTCTAAGCATCCATTGTTGTTTGTGTGTTCCAGCTGCTCTGCTCGTATTACATTGAGACCCCCTTACAGAGCGGCAAACAGCTCTGCTGAGACCGTGCCCTGATGTTTGGTTTTCTTTGTGAGAGCTGACTGAGACACAGCAGCCCGGGGACAGCAGGGAATTCCCCAAGGGCAGGACGGCCTTCCTTTGCACCCGACGCAGATTCTCGTTCCCGGAAGTCCCAGAGATAAGTGGAGGGCTATGAGCCACAGAGGGGATGAAAGCAGGGTGCCGGGTGGGAACTCGCGGAGAGGGGTCTGGAGTCAGCTCTGCAGACCGGGATGGCCCAGATGTGACCCTTTAGGCCACATCGAGGGAAAGTCTCCGTTTTGATCACAGTGCTGAGGTGTGCAGGGCAGAGCAGTCCCAGGCCATGTGGAGTCACTTGTCTGTTGTGCACTCTGTGTCTTTTGGGCGTCTCACATGCAATATCTTCTGCCTTAGCCCTTCGAGGAGCCTCTCGGAAACACCAGGCATCGTTCTTAATACCTCCCTATTCCTCAGCTCGGTGGCTTTGACTTGGGACCTCGCACGCACATCAGAATCACATCTCTCTTCAGAAGCATCCGGTCCCAGGTCTTTTCAGGTCTTGTTCTGAGCTGTACTGACAGCTGTGCACCGCAATGATCCATTGTGGCGGAGTAGGCATTGTAAGAATGCCGAGCTAGGTCGAGGTATCTGACCGTAGGTTTCTCGGGCATCCATCTTTGCGGTTCTCGGACGAAGCAGTTCTGCTGGCGTCTTCTTGCTGCCGGGTTCTTTGAGCGTCATCGGCTCTACATCGGTCTTACCTCGGTCATCTCCTTCCGCATTCTCTCGGCCCTCAGGGTCCTTCTTCTTGCCAAGCCTTTTCTCTCGCTGTTGCGTCCTTCTCGTTTGTGGTGTCCTGTGTCACGGGTGTTGGTGTGCGTTTGGCCCTGCGCTGCTCTGCCCTGCTGCGTAGCCTGGGTGTAGGGGTAATAGGGCATGTCCCGGGGACTTGAAGTTTGCAGTGTAGGGTGTAGTGGGAGCGTAGAGGGTATTTTTAGGTGGGCACAAGATGCCTGGAGGTTTTAAGTTATCCTGCAGTGCTCTGACTTTTGTACTGACTTTCAGATGCAGATGGATTAAATCTGTGGCAGAGGGCCCCATCCTGGGTGAGGGTGTTCTCCTCCTCCACTGCCTGAAGAAGAAGGTTGGTTGGTGTTGGTCTTGGCAGGGGAGGTGTGAATGGTGGCTACATTGCAGCATTGTTCTTTGTGTTTATTTTTAGGTACTAAAGCTGGGTATTGGCAGTAAAGGTCAATGAAGCAAGGTGAGCAGTGACTGGTGGATAGAAGCAGTTTTTATTGCTCAGGTCTTAATTTCTGGTGCAGCTCTAAGCATCCACTGTTGTTTTTTTATTTTAGTTGGTTCACTTGCTGGATGTCCCAGCCCTGGATGCCAGAGGCCAGATGGGTGTAAGCTTAAGGTACACTTGTGGCATACCTTAGTTGGACTGGGGAGGTTGCTGTTTCACACTGTTTCAGCATGCATTTTTGCTTGATTTCTTTGCAGGTGCTGCTGCTGCCCTAGGCATGCCAAGGAACGGAGGAGAGCAGGTGAGGGGGCATTTAGGCAGGGTCGCTCCTGGGCAAGGGGTTAAGCATGTACCTTTTCATTTTGCAGGTATCCTCCGGGCAGCCTCTGGAGTCGAATGTAGATCTAAGATGAGCCAGGACAGCAGTGTGGAGGAGACCTGGGGATTATTCTTCTGGAGGGGATCGTCACATTTTCATTTTCATGGTCCTAGGTGCCCTGTGGAGGTGCAGAGCTGATTTTGGATACGGCAGCACCGAAGCGGACACAGAGAATGTCTCGATGTTGACGGTCCTGATGCGTTCTTTTCAATCAAGAATGGATTTTGTCTACTCATCTCCTGAAAGATAAGTGTTGGGGCTGGTGGTCAGGAGCAGAGGAAAAACTTTTTCTGTTCTAGGAGGCAATTTAAAGTTAGCTGAGACGAGAGGGCTGTAGAGGGATGGACCATTTGGAAGTAAAGGGAGAGCATTTCTCCTCAGCCTCGTTGGAGCCTTCCCTGGCCAGGACAGTTCTGACCCCTCTCCGTGTTCTAGCGAGCTTTGTGGTGTCAGCTATCTTCAGGAGTGCACAGGGTTAGGGTGCACCAGGGGATGCCTGGCCCACCCTGGGATCCGTGTCCTAGGAGGAACCCAAGTTGCAGGTTGTACGGTTCAGCAGGGGCACTTGACAGTGACACACAGAGGCTGAGGGAGGGCTTGAGAGGGAAAGGACTCAAGGGCTAGAGAGCACAGAGTGAAAATAAGGGCTACAAGTTAGAATACAGATATATCAGCCCTCACAGCAGCCCCTCCCAACCCTTGTTGTTCTGAGAGTAGGTGCTGGCAGCAACCCTAATGCAGGACAATGCCAGAACTCGTGAGAAGTGCAGGCAGTAACCCTAAGGCTAGGGTGAGGCAGGAAGTGATAGTGGGGAGCAGCATCCGACAGGGTTGAGTATAACCGGGGGTTTCCCGCCCCAGCCCACCCTGCGATCGTCTGTCTCTCCGCAGCCGGGGATTGCTGCCTGTCCCCGCTCGAGGCGACGGTCGGCTGGGCTTCGTGGCCATTGCCACCGCAAAGAGCTCTTCAGCTCTGTCAGCCTCTGCCCTGACTCAGGGCCACGCTTCGGATAGGAAGGGCAAACTGTGGATGATGTGTCTCACTTGCGGGACAACTCTTGGGACCCTAACGGTAAAGGCGCGTCCTCGGCTGCAAGCGTAGGGTTCTCGAGAAGTAGGGTTCAGCAGGGGCACTTGATAGTGACACACAGAGCCTGAGGGAGGACTTGAGAGGGAAAGGACTCAAGGGCTAGAGAGCACAGAGTGAAAATAAGGGCTATAGCCAGGGATACAAGTTAGAATACAGATATACCTGCCCTCACAGCATCCCTCCCAACACCCCTGTTTTTCTGAGAGTAGGTGCCGGCAGCAACCCTAATGCAGGACAGTGCCAGAACTCCTGAGAGGTGCAGGCAGTAAGCTGAAGGCTAGGCGAGGCAGAAAGCAGCAGTGGGGTTGTGGATTCCCCTGGGTTTTTTATTAACAGGATATGCCCACCATGGGATCTGTGTCCTGCTCTGGTGAGTGGTCACTGCCCCAAAAACGCGATGAGGACTTTGGCTCTGCAAGTTTGAGCCTCTGAGCGTTGCTAAATCTATTATTCAATGACCCAGGCATTCATAGAAGACAGTGAGTAGCAAAGGGGCAGGTGTTGGTAATTGTGCTGCCAAGGCCTTGTGTTCACATTTGGTTTCCTTTATTGTAGCCGCCTGAGAGACGACAGCCCGGTACCAGTGGGAAATTCCTCAAGGGCGAGGCGGCCTCGTTTTGCACCCGATGCCGATTGGCGTTCCCAGACATCAAAGAGATAAGTGGAGGGCTGTGAGCCACAGAGGGGGCTGAAAGCGGGGTGGCCGGTCAGGAGTCAGCAGGAGGGTTTTTTGAGTCAGATTTGCAGTCTGGGATGGCCAAGATGTGGCCCCTTAGGGACCTAAAGGGAAAGTCTCACTTGATCGAAGTGCTGAACTGTGCAGGGCAGAGCAGTCCCAGGCCATGTGGAGTCACTTGTCTGTTGTGCACTCTGTGTCTTTTGGGCGTCTCACATGCAATGTCTTCTGCCTTAGCTCTTCAAGGAGCCTCTTGGAAACACCAGGCATCGTTCTTATTACCTCCCTATTCCTCAGCTCGGCACCTTTGACACTCGGGACCTCGCACGCACATCAGAATCGCATCTCTCTTCAGAAGCATCCGGTCCCAGGTCTTTTCAGGTCTTGTTCTGAGCTGTACTGGCAGCTGTGCACAGCAGTGATCCCTTATGGCGGATTAGGCCTCGTAAGAAGGCCGAGCTAGGTCGAGGTATCTGACCGTAGGTTTCTCGGGCATCCATCTTTGCGGTTCTCAGACGAAGCAGTTCTGCTGGCGTCTTCTTGCTGCTGGGTTCTTCGAGCCTCATCGGCTCACCATCGGTCTTACCTCGATCGCCTGCTTTCACATTTTCTTGATCCTTAGTCATTCTGGATCATTCATCTTGCCGAGCCTTTTCTCTCGCTGTTGCGTCCTTCTCGTTTGTGGTGTCCTGTGTCACGGGTGTTGGTGTGTGTTTGGCCCTGCGCTGCTCTGCCCTGCTGCGTAGCCTGGGTGTAGGAGTAATAGGACATGTCTTGGGGACTTGAATTTTGCAGTGTAGGGTGTAGTTGGAGCGTAGAGGGTATTTCTAGATGAGCACAAGATGCCTGGAGCTTTTAAGTTATCCTGCAGCGCTCTGACTTTTGTGCTAACTCTCTTTAAGCTGCGGATGGATTAGATCCATGGCAGAGGGCCCCATTCCAGGTGAGGGGCTCTGCCCCATGCAGGTCAGTCACCGTTTGTCTTCAGAGGGGCAGCGTAAATGGTGGCTGTGTTACAGCGCTGTTCTTTGCATTTGTTTTTAGGAAGCATGGCTGGATAGCGGCAGCCAAGGTGAAGCAAACAAGGTGAGCGTTGATTGGTGGACAGAATCAGTTGCTGTTGCTCAAGTCTCTCTTGATGGTGTAACTGTAAGTGTCCATTATGGTGTGTTTTAGGGGGTCCACTCGCATCACGCCGAACTCCGCTCAGCGACCGGACGACGGAGCTGCTTCGCCTCTCTCGTGAGCCGTCGGGGAGCACGACAGGACTCCGTGATGAAGCCTCCATCTTCTCCGTTTGAAGGTGCCGTCCGGACTGCGGTAAGGGCCGAGGCGTTGCGGTGGGTCGGGGAGGTAGGGAGGAGGAGCGAGGGTCCACTCAAGTTTCAGCCGTGCCGCATCACCTCGTCTCCTCTTAAGCCAGGTATACCCTGTGACCTTGGCGTGGGGCTCAAGGATCCGGGCCTTTTCGGGAGATGGTGAGTAGCAGAATTGTCAGGTGTTGGCAGTAGTGCTGCCAAGGCCACGTGTTCACGTTTGGTTTCCTTTATTCTAGCCGCCTGAGAGACGACAGCCCGGTACCAGCGGGAAATTCCTCAAGGGCGAGGCGGCCTTGTTTTGCACCCGATGCCGATTGGCGTTCCCAGACATCAAAGAGATAAGTGGAGGGCTGTGAGCCACAGAGGAGTTGAAAGCGGGGTGGCCGGTTGGGTTTTTTGAGTCAGATTTGCAGTCTGGGATGGCCAAGATGTGGCCCCTTGGCCTACTAAAAGGTAAAGTCTCACTTTTGATAGCAGTGCTGAACTGTGCAGGGCAGAGCAGTCCCAGGCCATGTGGAGTCACTTGTCTGTTGTGCACTCTGTGTCTTTTGTGTGTCTTGCCTTTCGTGTCGTTGTCCCTACAAGGGGCCTTTTGGAAACCCTGGCTTGTGTCTTAGCATTTGTAATCTCTGCGTTCCTCAGCTCGGTGGCTTTGACTCGGGACCTCGCACGCACATCAGAATCACATCTCTCTTCAGAAGCATCCGGTCCCAGGTCTTTTCAGGTCTTGTTCTGAGCTGTACTGACAGCTGTGCACCGCAATGATCCATTGTGGCGGAGTAGGCATTGTAAGAATGCCGAGATAGGTCGAGGTATCTGACCGTAGGGTTCTCGGGCATCCATCTTTGCGGTTCTCGGACGAAGCAGTTCTGCTGGCATCTTCTTGCTGCCGGGTTCTTTGAGCCTCATCGGCTCTACATCGGTCTTATCTCGGTCATCTCCTTCCGCATTCTCTCGGCCCTCAGGGTCCTTCTTCTTGCCGAGCCTTTTCTCTCGCTGTTGCGTCCTTCTCGTTTGTGGTGTCCTGCATCACGGGTGTTGGTGTGCGTTTGGCCCTGCGCTGCTCTGCCCTGCTGCATAACCTGGGTGTAGGGGTAATAGGACATGTCCCGGGGACTTGAAGTTTGCAGTGTAGGGTGTAGTGGGAGCGTAGAGGGTATTTTTAGGTGGGCACAAGATGCCTGGAGCTTTTAAGTTATCCTGCAGCGCTCTGACTTTTGTCCTAAATTTTTTTCAGATGCGGATGGATTTTTCCCTGGCAGAGCACCCCAAGGAGGAAACGGTTGTGGGTGAGAGACTTGCACACTGAAGGTACCTTGGAAAATGTGTAGCTTTGTCCTGGATTTTGGGGTTTTTTAAAATTTTCTACAAGGTTTTAAATATGAGCTTGTTAGAATTTAATGGTAAGGACTGAAAACGGGTTGGCTGCCAAGTTATACATAACAAAGTCAACTTTTTTGAATATCTGTGAGGCTTCTATTTTGTTTTTGAGACTTTCCTTTTTTGCTGACTTTTGCTCTCACTCTCACGTCTTTCCCTTTCGCTCTCACTCTCACTTCTTTCCCTTTCGCTCTCACTCTCACTTCTTTCCCTTTCGCTCTCACTCTCACTCCTTTCCCTTTCGCTCTCACTCTCACTTCTTTCCCTTTCGCTCTCACTCTCACTTCTTTCCCTTTCGCTCTCTTTCTCTCTCTCTCTAACTTTCTGTTTCTCTCTCTCTCTCTCTCTCTCTCTAACTTCATTTCTGTTTCTGTCTTTTTCTAGTTCTCTCTCTAACTTTATTTCTCTTTCTCTCTATTTCTAGTTCTCTCTCTAACTTTATTTCTCTTTCTCTCTATTTCTCGTTCTCTCTCTAACTTTAACTTTATTTCTCTCTATTTCTAGTTCTCTCTCTAACTTTAACTTTATTTCTCTCTATTTCTAGTTCTCTCTCTAACTTTATTTCTCTCTCACTCTCCCTCTTTTTCTCTTTCGCTCTCACTCTCCCTCTTTTTCTCTTTCGCTCTCACTCTCCCTCTTTTTCTCTTTCGCTCTCACTCTCCCTCTTTTTCTCTTTCGCTCTCACTCTCCCTCTTTTTCTCTTTCGCTCTCACTCTCCCTCTTTTTCTCTTTCGCTCTCACTCTCCCTCTTTTTCTCTTTCGCTCTCACTCTCACTTCTTTCCCTTTCGCTCTCACTCTCACTTCTTTCCCTTTCGCTCTCACTCTCACTTCTTTCCCTTTCGCTCTCACTCTCACTTCTTTCCCTTTCGCTCTCTTTCTCTCACTTCTTTCCCTTTCGCTCTCTTTCTCTCACTTCTTTCCCTTTCGCTCTCTTTCTCTCTCTCTCTAACTTCATTTCTGTTTCTGTCTATTTCTAGTTCTCTCTCTAACTTTATTTCTCTCTCTCACTTTATTTCTAGTTCTCTCTCTAACTTTATTTCTCTCTCTCACTTTATTTCTAGTTCTCTCTCTAACTTTATTTCTCTCTCTAACTTTATTTCTCTCTCTCACTTTATTTCTAGTTCTCTCTCTAACTTTAACTTTATTTCTCTCTCACTCTCCCTCTTTTTCTCTTTCGCTCTCACTCTCACTTCTTTCCCTTTCGCTCTCACTCTCACTTCTTTCCCTTTCGCTCTCACTCTCACTTCTTTCCCTTTCGCTCTCTTTCTCTCTCTTCTTTCCCTTTCGCTCTCTTTCTCTCTCTCTCTCTAACTTTCTGTTTCTCTCTCTCTCTCTCTCTCTCTCTAACTTCATTTCCGTTTCTCTCTCTCTCACTTTATTTCTAGTTCTCTCTCTAACTTTATTTCTCTTTCTCTCTATTTCTAGTTCTCTCTCTAACTTTAGTTCTCGTTCTCTCTATTTCTAGTTCTCTCTCTAACTTTAGTTCTCGTTCTCTCTATTTCTAGTTCTCTCTCTAACTTTAGTTCTCGTTCTCTCTATTTCTAGTTCTCTCTCTAACTTTAACTTTATTTCTCTCTATTTCTAGTTCTCTCTCTAACTTTAGTTCTCGTTCTCTCTCTAACTCTATTTCTAGTTCTCTCTATTTCTCGTTCTCTCTCTAACTTTATTTCTCGTTCTCTCTATTTCTCGTTCTCTCTCTAACTTTATTTCTCGTTCTCTCTATTTCTCGTTCTCTCTCTAACTTTATTTCTCGTTCCCTCTATTTCTCGTTCTCTCTCTAACTTTATTTCTCTCTATTTCTCGTTCTCTCTCTAACTTTAACTTTATTTCTCTCTATTTCTAGTTCTCTCTCTAACTTTAACTTTATTTCTCTCTATTTCTAGTTCTCTCTCTAACTTTAACTTTATTTCTCTCTATTTCTAGTTCTCTCTCTAACTTTAACTTTATTTCTCTCTATTTCTAGTTCTCTCTCTAACTTTAACTTTATTTCTCTCTATTTCTAGTTCTCTCTCTAACTTTATTTCTCGTTCTCTCTATCTCCAGCGCCCAGCCTGGACTTGCTCTGTGGGGGGGGCCTGTTCCATCTGCCTGAACCAAGGACATCCTGCCCAGGTTTGACACTTGACTCCCGTTGTTTTTCCTCTTGCAGGCAGCTGGCAAAAGAGGAGAGAGCCCCTGCGAGGCAGAGCCCCTGGAATGCCCTGTCCTGGTCTGAGGTTCCCACTTTTATCTCCGACTCCCGGAGAATTGCTGGAGCAGAACCAGAGAGTGTCCATTTTATTTCCTGCCTTTTCCAATAAACGGTGACTTTCAGCTGGAGTGTGTTCCTGGTGTCATCCTCCTCCTCCTCCTCCCTGGATTTGTAAATAAATGTCCTGATTTTGGCCAAGGAGAATTTTGTTGTTCCAGGCATTGTGGCTCTTTTGTTTCATTGAAACTTCCCAACTCTGCTGAGACTTTGAGATGTCAAATACAAGTAAGACTGGAGTTTCTTGGGATTGTTACTCACACAAAATAGGGATCCTTCTTGGACAGGAGTAACTTGACGTGTTTAATGCCGCTTCCCTTTAAAATCAGAGCAGGGGAAGCAGATTTGAAATCATCATTCCATGAACTTGCACCAAATTCCTCCAAAGCTGCAAAAGTTTTCCTTGTTAGAAATTCCTGAGCTTGTTTTCCAGGCAAGCTGGGATTTAGATGTTCTTTGTTCCTTGGATTTGCTGGTTTTCCTCTCTCTCATTTTAGTAAAGGATTTTTTTTTTTCATATTTTCCATGCTGATTGGAATTTTTGTACTGCTCAGGGCACATTGCCAAGGAAATGTACCAATTTCATGTTGGTAAATCAGGCATTGTTCAGCACCATATGCCCACAAGTCTGTAAATTCCCAGGGAAACTTGCTAAGTGTTGAATTGCCATAATGAATCTCTTTGTAAAGTTGATTATACTTTTTTATTTTTAATTACTTTGAATTTTTTATGTAGGGTTTTTTTTTAATAAGTGAGGTCTTTTTGTATTTTTAAATTTTTTCTTTCAAAAATTTTCCTTTGTAATTTTTCCTTTGTAATTTTTCCTTTGTAATTTTTCCTTTGTAATTTTTCTCCTTTTTATTTTTTCCTTTTTATTTTTTCCTTTCTATTTTTTCCTTTTTATTTTTTCCTTTTTATTTTTTCCTTTTTATTTTTTCCTTTTTATTTTTTCCTTTTTATTTTTTCCTTTTTATTTTTTCCTTTTTATTTTTTCCTTTTTATTTTTTTCCTTTTTATTTTTTTCCTTTTTAATTTTTCCTCTTTTTTTCTCTCTTTAACTTTTTCCTTTTTAATTTTTTCCTTTTTATTTTTTTCCTTTTTAATTTTTTCTTTTTTAATTTTTTCCTTTTTATTTTTGCTTTTTATTTCTAATTTTTCCTTTTTAACTTTTTAATTTTATTTGTTTCTGTGTTTTACTTGAAATTTTTTTTGAAAACTTTTTTTTTTTTCTTCATGTTTTCTTTGTGTTGGTGTGTTTTGTTTTGCTTTGGTTTGGTTTGGTTTGGTTTTTTGCTCTCTCTCTACTCTTTTATCTACTTTTTTATAGCCCAAGTATGTAGAAGTTTGGCTGGTGGGAACAGAGGAGGTGACAAATGAAATCCATGTCCACTCCACGTCCGGATAGAATTGAGAGTGCAGCTAGAGAAATCTCTGTATTTTCTGCTAAATTAGAAATCCTGAACAGAGAAAGCTCTAAAGACCAAGGGGCCTTCTTTTTTCTTTTTCCTTTTTCCCCCGAACAATTCTCATTGTAGCCATTTACAGGATCAGGAACATTACCTTGAAGTCGAGGTGTATTTCACAGGTAGCGAGAAAACAAAGTAGACTTGATCTTGTAACTCTCATTGTTTAGTAACAAAGAAATCTAAAACAAAACAAACAACATAAAAAAAAAAAAATCCACCAACCCCACAAAAGAACAGAGAAAGAGAAATTATACCAATATTATTTTAATTTAAAACCACTTTCTCCCTTAGAAAACCAGGCTAATGTAATTCTGCTTAATTGGGGTGCTGTCGTGTTTAGGTTACTGAATTAATAGAGTTTAAAACATACAGCAATAAACACGAATTTTAAAAACTAAGTACAAAAATATGAATATATATAATAAAACAAATATAAATATGAAAAATAATATCGTAAGTAAATGCAATCTATAATATTTCTCATTACTTATATTATATACAGTAGTCTATATATTACATCCATAGATATGACTAGAAAAAAGACATGGTAATTATCAATATTAAAATAATAAATGTAAAGAAATAATGGAATAGAGCTTAAAACAGAGGGGGTTTTTTGGTTTGAATTTGCTTGGTGGCAGGGGTTCTCTTTTAAGCGGCGGCCGGGTGTCTTTCGGGGCGTTTCTTTTAGGGGGTTTCTGTGCACGTTCTCTTCGGGGGTCCCTGTCTGCTGTGGACACAGCGCGGTACTGCAGCTCTGCCCCGGGCCCGTCCCAGTGCTGCCGCCTTGTGGACACAGCGCGGTGCTGCAGCTCTGCCCCGGGCCCGTCCCAGTGCTGCCGCCCTGTGGACACAGCGCGGTACTGCAGATGTTCATCCCAGGGGAGTTGCTGGCTTGGCTAGAATTGGTTTCCCAGTAAAACTGGGGGTTGTCTAGAAAACCTGAATTTGTGGGAGGCACTGGGTTTGTTTTCCCTATCCCTGCATCACAGTCAAGAACACTCCTGGAGCTGTGTTAGGCAGTGGAAGGAGGGGAGAGCTGCATTTATTGAATTCCTTTGTTGTTGTTATTGTTGTATTTTTTCATGCTATTTTATTTTATTGTGTTTTAGATTTTCATGTTTTTTTATTTTGACTTTTAAAAAATATTTTAATGTTTCCTCAAATTTTTAATTTTTCGATTTTTAGTTTACTTTTATATTTTATAGTTATGATTTCACTTTTTATTTTATTTTCAATACCTTTTAAATTTTTATTTAGATTTATGTTTTATTTTTATGTTTGCGGTTGTTTTGTATTTTTTAATGTTTCCTTAGTAATTTTTCCTTTGTCATTTTTTCCTTTGTCATTTTTTCCTCTATAATTTTTTCCACTATAATTTTTTCCTTTTTAATTTTTTATTTTTTATTTTTCTCTTTTTAATTTTTCTCCTTTTTAATGTTTTCCTTTCTAATTTTTTCCTTTCTGATTTCTCCTTTCTCGATTTTGTCAGGCACCCCCCTTTAAAACCGGGGTGCCTTCGGCCGTGCCACAACAAAGATGGCGGCCCAACAGGAAATGGTTTCAGCCACAAACAAGATGGCAGCCGGAAGTATGGGCAGCCACCTAATGCCCCGCTCAAGATGGCGGCTCGTCGAGCCGCCTGCGACCTTCCAAAGACGGCGGCCAAAAAAGGCGGGAAAACACAAGGACCACCCATGGGCGTCGGCCCAACTGCCTGCGCCCGACCCCGAAAACGGCGCCGCTCAGGAACAATTTTCAGCGTCGCTTCCCGGCGCGAGGGAGCTGTGTGCCCGCTGTGCCGCGCCGCGGTGCGGTTGCGGCAGCCATTTTGGTGAGGCGCCTGAGTAACCAGCTACCCGGGGCCTTCGGGGGTGCCACAAAAAAGATGGCGGCTCTACCGGATGTGTCTTCACCACAACCAAGATGGCGGCTACAACGGGCGGAAGTAACGTTTATATAGGGTTTATATAGGGTTTGGACCCTATAGCCGCGGCCGAACCAAGGCTCTGCTGCAGGTGTATTCGAGACATCTTTCCTCTTTGTTTGACAGAAGGAAGAGGGGAAAAAAAAAAAAAAAAAAAAAAAAAAAGAGGAAGAAAAAACGGGAGCAGTTCCGGGGCGGTCCCGGGGCGGTCCCGGGGCGGTGTGCGCCGTCACTGCCGCCTTCTCGGCGGGCGATTCCAAGGCGCTGTCGGGCTCTCTGCCGGCCGGTCGGCGGGCGGGCGGCCGGGACGCGATGGCGCTGTGCCCGGAGCTGGAGCGCTCGCTGTCGCTGCTGCAGCCGGGCGCCGACCGGGCCCAGCAGCAGCAGGAGCGGCGGGCGGACGCGGCCCCCACGCCCATGGTGTTCATGTGCGCCGGCTGCGGGCGCCCCGTGGGCGACACCCGCACCTGGGGTTCAGTGTCGAGGACAGCGGTCCCATCCTGCTGCGCAGTGAGTACCAGCGCTGCCACCCCCGTGCCGCCGCGGTCGCTGCCGCCGTGCCTCCTGCCCTGCCTCCCGCCGCAGCTGCGGCCGCCAGCGTCGCCGCGGACCCGGGGCGGAAGGGCTCCGAGCTCCCCGGAGAGTGCGGATGGTGAGGGCCGGGCCTGGCTGGACACAGTCCCGGGGGAGTCGGGGTTCCCGGCGCTGGGGACCGGCAAAGGGCCCGGAGCGCTCGTGTGGCCCGAGAGCCCCTGGAGCACTTATCTGGGGTGGGCTGTACAAGCCGCGTATGGCCTAAGGGAGAGGGATTTCTCACAAGGACATGTAGTGATGGACAAGGGAGGCAGCTTTAGATTAAATGTCGGGAAGAAATTTTTCCCTGCGAGGGCGGTGAGGCCGTGGTACAGGTTCCCCAGAGAAGCTGTGGCTGCCCCTGTGTCCCTGGAAGTGCCCAAGGCCAGGTTGGACGGGGCTTGGAACACCCTGGGATAGTGGAAGCTGTCCCTGCCCAGGGCCGGGGGTGGAATGGGGTGAGCTTGAAGGCCCCTTCCACAATTCAGCGATTCTGATGGTCTTGGTCTTGCTGAGGTTAGCCAGCCTGAGGAGCTGATGCAAATTCAGGCTAAAAGATGAGTGCTCATCATTTACACTGTGTAAAGCATGAATGAAAGGTTAAAAAAGTTCTAATGCATGATTTAAAATTTTTTTTTTATTTTTAAGAAAAGGGATGGGGAGAGGTGCCTCCTTTTATTTTCTTCTGAATAAATGTTATTCCTTGCTTGCAGCATGGTAGAAACCCTACTCTGCTCTGGCTGCTCCAGGACCCTTGGCAGCAGATACATGCACGCCTCAAGGCATCTCGACTGCAAGAGGGATTTGTTCTGTGTCCGTACTGACTCTGTTGAAAGGTAAGTGCAGAATGTTTATGGGTCAGCCTGCCAGCTCCACTGCACTCACCAGGCATGGCACTGAGGGTGCTCCTGTTACATCTCTGGCAAGGCTGGAGGGAGCGTCTTCTGCTGCTCTGTCCCACGGTGGTTTTCTGTATTGGTGCTGTTGGCATCCCAGTGCTCAGCTGTAGGGAACATCACCTGTGTAAGGCACATCCTAGAAAAAGAACCAAAACAAACCAACCTGGCCTGCCTTTTGTGTGGGAAGTTGCATTCCAGCCCAGAAAATATCACCAGGTCCAGGGCACTGGAGGGTTCCTTCGCATTTGATTGGAAGAGTTCACAAACCAAGCACCAAAGAGGCCTGGCTGGAGCCTGTTAGGGGTCCGCATGATCAGCAGGGAGTGTGGCCAGAGGGGCTCGGGCAGGACTTGGGGTGGCTCTGCCCTGTGCTGGCCACATCTGCTCTGTCCTTGCTAAGATGGGCAAAGGCAACTCTGACAACTGAGTACGTGCTTGAGACTCTCACTCAGCTGTCTTAAAATCTGTCTGGAAAATTAAAGTGTGCTTGGGTTTAGTTGGTTTATAGCACTTCAAAGGGGTTATTAAAAACTGTATCCTCAATTAAGGCTCCGCACCAGAGTCCTTTTGTGCAGGCATTGTCCTAATAGACAGTGGTTGTTCATCTGGACTGGTTTTAATGTCTCTTTTTTTTTTCTGAAGTTCCCATTTATTTTGCTGTATTGCTGTGGATATTCCCCTTGGTACTCTGGACAGGGTTTGGAGATTTTTTTCTTCATTCCACTGCTAGAGTACTTTTTTTATTGCATGGCAGTAAAATTCTCTCATGCACTAACTTGGCTGCAGAATGGCATTTTCTGGCAAAGGGATGCTGCTTCTGCCTGCCAGCACTGCACTGTTCTTGGTGTCTTGGTGCCATTTTCCACTGTATCCCGTATCCCCAGAATCCACGGCTGTCTCTCAGGGTTCTAAAGGAGTGCTGTGTTTGGATTTTTGGCTTCAGAGTGGGAAGTGCTCTGTAACCTGATGTAACCTGTGGCATCTCAGCTGTAGGCCAGGAACCCTGGAAAAGCAAGCTCGCATTCACGAGGAGCCGCTTACTCTTGAAAGCCCAGCTGTCTTGCAAGAGGTGCCGCACAGGGTGAGTTTTAACCTTACATCATTCTTTGTTGAAATCACCTCTGAGAAGTCTTAATATGCTTCAATGGTTTCTGCAGAACAGCTTATTCCACTCAGAGCAATTCAGTGCATTGTAACATGTACTGGACTGCTTCCTGTAATTGCTGTCGTCGTGCTCTGCAAGACTTTTAGCCACTTTTCCTTCAGTTTTCTTGGTAGTTAGCATTTTCTGTTTATCAAGCACAGCATTAGGTTCCTCTGGCTGTCTCAGAAATTGGATCAGTTGTTTCTAGTTCGTTCTGATTCACTTCTCCAGATCTTCATTTAACTTTTAGCCATGTTTCTTCTGCCTCCTGTGGAAATGGACTTAATGCTTTTGCTGTAACTTTATCTTGAAATAGTAATCATAAATGAATCATGGTAAATCAGGTTGATGTTTTGCTCTACTAAAATCTTGTGACTGCAGGTAGGAAGAGTTGGGAGCGAACAGTCTGAGGAAGTGGACTGTGGAAGCTGAAGGTTGTCCAGCCAAAGCTGAGTGTGTGGCTCTGACACTGACCAAGGCTGGAAAGAGTTACTGTGTGGACAGAGAATGTTAGAGCCGGGTGAGCTTTCACAGGATGAAAGAAGCGAGGAGAGAATCGAATGGAAAGAATTGCTGAGATCAGGTTTGAGCCCTTTCTTTGGGTTTGGGATTTGTTTGTGGTTTTTTTGTTACCTAACACTACCTAGCACTTACTTACTTACTTACTGTGAGATTTGAAGTTTTCTCCAAAAACTCAGAATGAATTTCCCCACTCTGCCCCACTGGTAGCAGCACACAGGAGAACAGAGCCTGTGGTTTGGATCTTGAGGGAGTTCCAGCAGTACAAGCTATGAGTTACCATGTTTCTCCCAAATTTACATCCAGCAAATCTGAGGAATTACCTCTTGCCTGAGCATTCCTGGTCTCTGTGACTCTTTAGTAAGAGACAGCTGGGACTGGCCAAGCTGAGACAGGATCTGTTCCTGTCAAACCATCTATTTCCCATGCGGATGAGAATCTGGGGGGCAAGTGCCCACATCACTCCTCACAAATGCCCACACATACTTCTGGGGCTGCTGTATCTATCTGCTGGATTTGTCAGCGCCAGCATTTGCGAAGGATCACCTTGTGAGCAACTCAAAAGACAGATAAATAGAGGCAGCAGCAATTGTCTTGAGTTTACCTTATGGTAAGGCTTATGGATATTTTTAATCACTATAAGAAGGCTTATGGATATTTTTGATCACTTTCTTAGCACTTGCAATTACCCCTGCTACCACACAAAAGAAACCGAGGAACAGGAAAGCTCCGCTCTGTATCTCTGGCAGAAGAAAAGCCAGCAAACCAGTTTGCGTTCACCCCGATTCCTAGTCCTGTGCTGCAAGTACAGAAATATCTTGAGCCTTTGGGAGGGGGACTGGGACTGTGGAACCCAGCTGCATGTGTCTCCTAGGCCACGTTTTTCTTGGAAGCACCTTTCCTAGTTTCACTGCTTCTTGGAAATGAACTGTTCTGAGCAGAACCAGTACCTTCAGACTCAGGGTCTGAAAACAAAACAACCATAAAAACCACTAAAAAGCCCCAAACCCCACTGCCTAAGAGAACAAAGAAAGAGAAAATATACCGGGATTATTTTAATAAACCTGAATTTGTGGGAGGCACTGGGTTTGTTTTCCCTTCGTGCGGCAGCACGAAGTTTGCACGCATTTTGCTGCCGCTTTGGCTCTCAAGAACTGGAAATGCCTGGATTTCTGCGTGGTTTCCCCAGGTTCTCCTATTTAGCAGGAGCTGCACGGTGAGGTCGGTGTTCTGAGGGAGGCCCTGGCACAGCTGCCAAAGGCCGGGAACGTGGAGTGTGCAGGGAGCATCCGGGGGGCTTCTCCCCCCTGAGTTTCTCCCGGGGTGTGCTGCCTGCACTGCTGGATGTTGGACCCGGCTTTGGGCCGTTCTCCTGCGGTCCCAGCACTGAGTGCTGCCCCTGTGGCCAGACCTTGCCGTGTGCCGGCACCAAACCCGGGCAGCCGGGGCTGCTTTTCCAGCCCTTTGGTGCCACGGGCGGCCCCCGATTGCCGGAGCTCCCCGGCACCCGGCCTGGACTCACTCTGTGGGGGGGCCTGTTCCATCTGCCTCAACCGAGGACATCCTGCCCAGGTTTGACACTTGACTCCCGTTGTTTTTCCTCTTGCAGGCAGCTGGCAAAAGAGGAGAGAGCCCCTGCGAGGCAGAGCCCCTGGAATGCCCTGTCCTGGTCTGAGGTTCCCACTTTTATCTCCGACTCCCGGAGAATTGCTGGAGCAGAACCAGAGAGTGTCCATTTTATTTCCTGCCTTTTCCAATAAACGGTGACTTTCAGCTGGAGTGTGTTCCTGGTGTTATCCTCCTCCTCCTCCTCCCTGGATTTGTAAATAAATGTCCTGATTTTGGCCAAGTAGAATTTTGTTGTTCCAGGCATTGTGGCTCTTTTGTTTCATTGAAACTTCCCAACTCTGCTGAGACTTTGAGATGTCAAATACAAGTAAGACTGGAGTTTCTTGGGATTGTTACTCACACAAAATAGGGATCCTTCTTGGACAGGAGTAACTTGACGTGTTTAATGCCGCTTCCCTTTAAAATCAGAGCAGGGGAAGCAGATTTGAAATCATCATTCCATGAACTTGCACCAAATTCCTCCAAAGCTGCAAAAGTTTTCCTTGTTAGAAATTCCTGAGCTTGTTTTCCAGGCAAGCTGGGATTTAGATGTTCTTTGTTCCTTGGATTTGCTGGTTTTCCTCTCTCTCATTTTAGTAAAGAATTTTTTTTTTTTCATATTTTCCATGCTGATTGGAATTTTTGTACTGCTCAGGGCACATTGCCAAGGAAATGTACCAATTTCATGTTGGTAAATCAGGCATTGTTCAGCACCATATGCCCACAAGTCTGTAAATTTCCAGGGAAACTTGCTAAGTGTTGAATTGCCATAATGAATCTCTTTGTAAAGTTGATTATACTTTTTTCTTTATTTTTAATTACTTTGAATTTTTTATGTAGGGTTTTTTTTTAATAAGTGATGTCTTTTTGTATTTTTAAATTTTTTCTTTTAAGAAATTTTCTATTTTAATTTTTCCTTTGTAATTTTTCCTTTGTAATTTTTCCTTTGTAATTTTCCTATTTTATTTTTTCCTTTTTATTTTTTTCCTTTTTATTTTTTCCTTTTTATTTTTTTCCTTTTTATTTTTTCCTCTTTTTTTCTCTCTTTAACTTTTTCCTTTTTAATTTTTTCCTTTTTATTTTTTTCCTTTTTAATTTTTTCCTTTTTAATTTTTTCCTTTTCATTTTTTTCCTTTTTAATTTTTTCCTTTTTAATTTTTTTCTTTTTATTTTTTCCTTTTTATTTTTTCCTTTTTATTTTTTTCCTTTTTACTTTTTTCCTTTTTATTTTTTTCCTTTTAATTTTTGCTTTTTATTTTCTTTCTTTCTAATTTTTCCTTTTTAACTTTTTAATTTTATTTTTTTCTGTGTTTTACTTGAAATTTTATTTGAAAACTTTTTTTTTTTCTTCATGTTTTCTTTGTGTTGGTGTGTTTTGGTTTGGTTTGGTTTGGTCTGGTTTGGTTTGGTTTGGTTTGGTTTGGTTTGGTTTGGTTTGGTTTTTTCCTCTCTCTCTACTCTTTTATCTACTTTTTTATAGCCCAAGTATGTAGAAGTTTGGCTGGTGGGAACAGAGGAGGTGACAAATGAAATCCATGTCCACTCCACGTCCGGATAGAATTGAGAGTGCAGCTAGAGAAATCTCTGTATTTTCTGCTAAATTAGAAATCCTGAACAGAGAAAGCTCTAAAGACCAAGGGGCCTTCTTTTTTCTTTTTCCTTTTTCCCCCGAACAATTCTCATTGTAGCCATTTACAGGATCAGGAACATTACCTTGAAGTCGAGGTGTATTTCACAGGTAGCGAGAAAACAAAGTAGACTTGATCTTGTAACTCTCATTGTTTAGTAACAAAGAAATCCAAAACAAAACAAACAACATAAAAAAAAAAAAAAAATCCACCAACCCCACAAAAGAACAGAGAAAGAGAAATTATACCAATATTATTTTAATTTAAAACCACTTTCTCCCTTAGAAAACCAGGCTAATGTAATTCTGCTTAATTGGGGTGCTGTCGTGTTTAGGTTACTGAATTAATAGAGTTTAAAACATACAGCAATAAACACGAATTTTAAAAACTAAGTACAAAAATATGAATATATATAATAAAACAAATATAAATATGAAAAATAATATCGTAAGTAAATGCAATCTATAATATTTCTCATTACTTATATTATATACAGTAGTCTATATATTACATCCATAGATATGACTAGAAAAAAGACATGGTAATTATCAATATTAAAATAATAAATGTAAAGAAATAATGGAATAGAGCTTAAAACAGAGGGGGTTTTTTGGTTTGAATTTGCTTGGTGGCAGGGGTTCTCTTTTAAGCGGCGGCCGGGTGTCTTTCGGGGCGTTTCTTTTAGGGGGTTTCTGTGCACGTTCTCTTCGGGGGTCCCTGTCTGCTGTGGACACAGCGCGGTACTGCAGCTCTGCCCCGGGCCCGTCCCAGTGCTGCCGCCCTGTGGACACAGCGCGGTGCTGCAGCTCTGCCCCGGGCCCGTCCCAGTGCTGCCGCCTTGTGGACACAGCGCGGTGCTGCAGCTCTGCCCCGTGCCCGTCCCAGTGCTGCCGCCCTGTGGACACAGCGCGGTACTGCAGATGTTCATCCCAGGGGAGTTGCTGGCTTGGCTAGAATTGGTTTGCCAGTAAAACTGGGGGTTGTCTAGAAAACCTGAATTTGTGGGAGGCACTGGGTTTGTTTTCCCTATCCCTGCATCACAGTCAAGAACACTCCTGGAGCTGTGTTAGGCAGTGGAAGGAGGGGAGAGCTGCATTTATTGAATTCCTTTGTTGTTGTTATTGTTGTATTTTTTCATGCTATTTTATTTTATTGTGTTTTAGATTTTCATGTTTTTTTATTTTGACTTTTAAAAAATATTTTAATGTTTCCTCAAATTTTTAATTTTTCGATTTTTAGTTTACTTTTATATTTTATAGTTATGATTTCACTTTTTATTTTATTTTCAATACCTTTTAAATTTTTATTTAGATTTATGTTTTATTTTTATGTTTGCGGTTGTTTTGTATTTTTTAATGTTTCCTTAGTAATTTTTCCTTTGTCATTTTTTCCTTTGTCATTTTTTCCTCTATAATTTTTTCCACTATAATTTTTTCCTTTTTAATTTTTTATTTTTTATTTTTCTCTTTTTAATTTTTCTCCTTTTTAATGTTTTCCTTTCTAATTTTTTCCTTTCTGATTTCTCCTTTCTCGATTTTGTCAGGCACCCCCCTTTAAAACCGGGGTGCCTTCGGCCGTGCCACAACAAAGATGGCGGCCCAACAGGAAATGGTTTCAGCCACAAACAAGATGGCAGCCGGAAGTATGGGCAGCCACCTAATGCCCCGCTCAAGATGGCGGCTCGTCGAGCCGCCTGCGACCTTCCAAAGACGGCGGCCAAAAAAGGCGGGAAAACACAAGGACCACCCATGGGCGTCGACCCAACTGCCTGCGCCCGACCCCGAAAACGGCGCCGCTCAGGAACAATTTTCAGCGTCGCTTCCCGGCGCGAGGGAGCTGTGTGCCCGCTGTGCCGCGCCGCGGTGCGGTTGCGGCAGCCATTTTGGTGAGGCGCCTGAGTAACCAGCTACCCGGGGCCTTCGGGGGTGCCACAAAAAAGATGGCGGCTCTACCGGATGTGTCTTCACCACAACCAAGATGGCGGCTACAACGGGCGGAAGTAACGTTTATA
This sequence comes from Prinia subflava, assembly GCF_021018805.1. NCBI lineage: Eukaryota > Metazoa > Chordata > Aves > Passeriformes > Cisticolidae > Prinia > Prinia subflava. The sequence goes on along the minus strand of NW_026961071.1, from coordinate 68,439 downwards.
TAGGGTTTATATAGGGTTTGGACCCTATAGCCGCGGCCGAACCAAGGCTCTGCTGCAGGTGTATTCGAGACATCTTTCCTCTTTGTTTGACAGAAGGAAGAGGGGAAAAAAAAAAAAAAAAAAAAAAAAAAGAGGAAGAAAAAACGGGAGCAGTTCCGGGGCGGTCCCGGGGCGGTCCCGGGGCGGTGTGCGCCGTCACTGCCGCCTTCTCGGCGGGCGATTCCAAGGCGCTGTCGGGCTCTCTGCCGGCCGGTCGGCGGGCGGGCGGCCGGGACGCGATGGCGCTGTGCCCGGAGCTGGAGCGCTCGCTGTCGCTGCTGCAGCCGGGCGCCGACCGGGCCCAGCAGCAGCAGGAGCGGCGGGCGGACGCGGCCCCCACGCCCATGGTGTTCATGTGCGCCGGCTGCGGGCGCCCCGTGGGCGACACCCGCACCTGGGGTTCAGTGTCGAGGACAGCGGTCCCATCCTGCTGCGCAGTGAGTACCAGCGCTGCCACCCCCGTGCCGCCGCGGTCGCTGCCGCCGTGCCTCCTGCCCTGCCTCCCGCCGCAGCTGCGGCCGCCAGCGTCGCCGCGGACCCGGGGCGGAAGGGCTCCGAGCTCCCCGGAGAGTGCGGATGGTGAGGGCCGGGCCTGGCTGGACACAGTCCCGGGGGAGTCGGGGTTCCCGGCGCTGGGGACCGGCAAAGGGCCCGGAGCGCTCGTGTGGCCCGAGAGCCCCTGGAGCACTTATCTGGGGTGGGCTGTACAAGCCGCGTATGGCCTAAGGGAGAGGGATTTCTCACAAGGACATGTAGTGATGGACAAGGGAGGCAGCTTTAGATTAAATGTCGGGAAGAAATTTTTCCCTGCGAGGGCGGTGAGGCCGTGGTACAGGTTCCCCAGAGAAGCTGTGGCTGCCCCTGTGTCCCTGGAAGTGCCCAAGGCCAGGTTGGACGGGGCTTGGAACACCCTGGGATAGTGGAAGCTGTCCCTGCCCAGGGCCGGGGGTGGAATGGGGTGAGCTTGAAGGCCCCTTCCACAATTCAGCGATTCTGATGGTCTTGGTCTTGCTGAGGTTAGCCAGCCTGAGGAGCTGATGCAAATTCAGGCTAAAAGATGAGTGCTCATCATTTATACTGTGTAAAGCATGAATGAAAGGTTTAAAAAGTTCTAATGCATGATTTAAAATTTTTTTTTTATTTTTAAGAAAAGGGATGGGGAGAGGTGCCTCCTTTTATTTTCTTCTGAATAAATGTTATTCCTTGCTTGCAGCATGGTAGAAACCCTACTCTGCTCTGGCTGCTCCAGGACCCTTGGCAGCAGATACATGCACGCCTCAAGGCATCTCGACTGCAAGAGGGATTTGTTCTGTGTCCGTACTGACTCTGTTGAAAGGTAAGTGCAGAATGTTTATGGGTCAGCCTGCCAGCTCCACTGCACTCACCAGGCATGGCACTGAGGGTGCTCCTGTTACATCTCTGGCAAGGCTGGAGGGAGCGTCTTCTGCTGCTCTGTCCCACGGTGGTTTTCTGTATTGGTGCTGTTGGCATCCCAGTGCTCAGCTGTAGGGAACATCACCTGTGTAAGGCACATCCTAGAAAAAGAACCAAAACAAACCAACCTGGCCTGCCTTTTGTGTGGGAAGTTGCATTCCAGCCCAGAAAATATCACCAGGTCCAGGGCACTGGAGGGTTCCTTCGCATTTGATTGGAAGAGTTCACAAACCAAGCACCAAAGAGGCCTGGCTGGAGCCTGTTAGGGGTCCGCATGATCAGCAGGGAGTGTGGCCAGAGGGGCTCGGGCAGGACTTGGGGTGGCTCTGCCCTGTGCTGGCCACATCTGCTCTGTCCTTGCTAAGATGGGCAAAGGCAACTCTGACAACTGAGTACGTGCTTGAGACTCTCACTCAGCTGTCTTAAAATCTGTCTAGAAAATGAAAGTGTGCTCAGGTTTAGTTTGTTTGTAGCACTTCAAAGTGGTTATTAAAAACTGTATCCTCAATTAAGGCTCCGCACCAGAGTCCTTTTGTGCAGGCATTGTTCTAATAGACAGTGGTTGTTCATCTGGACTGGTATTAATGTCTCTATTTTTTTCTGAAGTTCCCATTTATTTTGCTGTATTGCTGTGGATATTCACCCTCGTACTCTGGACAGTGGTTTGGGGATTTTTTTCCTTCATTCCACCACTAGAATACTTTTTTTATTGCATGGCAGTAAAATTCTCTAAAGCAGTAACCTGGCTGCAGAATGGCATTTTCTGGCAAAGGGATGCTGCTTCTGCCAGCCAGCACTGCACTGTTCTTGGTGTCTTGGTGCCATTTTTCACTGTATCCCGTATTCCCAGAATCCAGGGCTATCTCTCAGGGTTCTGAAGGAGTGCTGTATTTGGATTTTTGGCTTCAGTGTGGGAAGTGCATGATGTAACCTGTGGCATCTCAGCTCTAGGCCAGGAACCCTGGAAAAGCAAGCTCTCATTCACGAGGAGCCGCTTCCTCTCGAAAGTCCAGCTGTCTTGCAAGAGGTGCCGCACAGGGTGAGATTTAACCTTACATCATTCTTTGTTGAAATCACCTCTGAGAAGTCTTAATATGCTTCAATGGTTTCTGCAGAACAGCTTATTCCACCCAGAGCAATTCAGTGCATTGTAACATGTACTGGACTGCTTCCTGTAATTGCTGTCTTGTGCTCTGCAAGACTTTTAGCCACTTTTCCTTCAGTTTTCTTGGTAGTTAGCATTTTCTGTTTATCAAGCACAGCATTAGGTTCCTATTTCTGTCTCAGAAATTTGATATGATGTTTCTAGTTAGTTCCGATTCACTTCTCTAGATCTTCATTTAACTTTTAGCCATGTTTCTTCTGCCTCCTGTGGAAATGGACTTAATGCTTTTGCTGTAACTTTATCTTGAAATATTAATCACAAATTAATCATGGTAAATCAAGTTGATGTTTTGCTCTACTAAAATCTTGTGACTGCAGGTCGGAAGAGTTGGGAGCGAACAGCCTGAGGAAGTGGACTGTGGAAGCTGAAGGTTGTCCAGCCAAAGCTGAGTGTGTGGCTCTGACACTGACCAAGGCTGGAAAGAGTTACTGTGTGGACAGAGAATGTTAGAACCAGGTGAGCTTTCACAGGATGAAAGGAGCGAGGAGAGAATCGAATGGAAAGAATTGCTGAGATCAGGTTTGAGCCCTTTCTTTGGGTTTGGGATTTGTTTTGGTTTTTTTGTTACCCAACACTGCTTAGCATTACTACTGTGAGATTTAAAGTTTTCTCCAAAAACTCAGAATGAATTTCCCCACTCTGCCCCACTGGTAGGCACCGCATCTCTTAGAAAAGCTCCTACCCACCATCTTCACTGCCCCAGTTTGAAGTAGTGCTCCAGTTTAGCCCGTAGTAATGGGTCTTACATCCCTTTCTGTTCAGGTAACTACACCATTTTGTTATTGACATATCTGCCAGAGGAGCCTACATTACTCCAGTGTAATTTGTGAGGCAGTTTCTGCTCTAACAAGTTTTTGAATGCTGCTCAACTGCAAGAGAGCTCCTTCTGGATGTTTGAAGGTGACAGAAGAGATGGTCGCATCCCAGGAGCTTGATTTTGGAATGTTTAATGGAATTGGCCCAGTAGCTTTTACTTGTGGGCTTTGCAAGTCTGCCCACAGCAGGTCCAGCCTGTGCTTCAACTTAGAGCCCTCAGTGGGCAGGGAAATGGACCTTGGAGAGATTGTTACAGCTCTACTTAACGCTTTCTGAATTGGGATGATTTTCTGGAAGTAGGCTGTCCATTCTGACCCATTTTCTTCTCTCTCCTTGCAGACTGTAGCTGCTAAAAGGCTGAGGTGAGACCAGGATCTGCAAAATCTCTGACTCTCCATGTCTTCCCAAGGCTGAAGCCGTGTTTGCTGTCAATGACAACCCAGTGGAAGATGCTAAAGACTGAAAACTTTGGGGTTTTTCCCCTGAATCCCACGACACTCTCTGCAGCTGTGCCCTGCATATCTCTTAAAAGAGTTTCCGGCTTTAGAAGGGTTTTACCCTGTGCAATATTGATCTATAAGTCAATGAAAAAGAATCTTACTGTATCAATGTGATGTTACTTGGTTTGAGTTGTTTAATTAAAGCATATCATTGATAAGGGGTTTGAGAATCCCTTGGACGGCCCTTGGGGCTGGCAGCTCTGATTTATTTTCTCTTCATTCCTTTAATGTCGTTCAATTATTTCTTAAGCAATTACTGCAATTTGGATATCCAGTAAGGACAGCAGCATTCCCACTCTGCTGGATTGGGAAATCCAAGCCCAATTCCTTGGAGAGATTGAGGGGATGGGGAGCTGAGCCTCAGGCTGGGTTTTGACAGTGGGAATTCGGTGAGGAAGAAAGAAGAGAGATTTCCCCAAAAAGGGGTTTAGGCCAGTTCTGCTGGCTTTGGGTGCCTCTACCTCCCAAAAATCCTCCTGGTTCAACAGGACTTGAAGAAGCAGCAGGATGTGCTAGGGGCCTGTGCTGAGACCCCCAAACCCTGGTCAGGGAGGCTGGGAAGTGTCAGCTCCAGAGGAACACCAGAGAGGGGCTACGCTGGGACGCCTCAAATTGCAGCCAGAGATGCTGGGCACTGCTGCACCTTTGGGACACTGCAGCGAGGCTCCACTGCCTGATGCAGAGAGCTGTCCCATTATTGTTTGTCGTGCTTAGAAGCGGGCAGGTCATTCCAGCTGCACGGGTTGAAAAGCCCAGGGGAGCAGGTGGAGTCGCAGACGATCACACAGAAGCCAAGCTGGGAGAGGAAATGAGCTGTGCCACAGATTTCTTTTTCCCCAATGCCCCAGCACAGCCCCGGCTGCGGGCGGATCAAGAGCGGCTCGGCCCCAGTGCCCGGCCCGGAGCGGCTCCTGCCGCCCGCCGCCATCCCGGTCCCAGTCCCGGCCCCAACGCCGCCCCGGTGCTCCGGCCCCCAGACGCACAGCCCGCCCGCCGGGGGAGAGGCGGCTGCTCTCGGGACCCCCAGCCGACACCGAGAGGAGCCGAACGAGAAACCCCCAGTCCCACTCCCGGCTCTGCCTCAGTGCCCCGAGCTCCGCCCAGCCCGGGAGCAGCCCGGGCTGGGCTCCAGTGTGAGGGGGGGCCGGCCCGGGGGAGAGGGGCGGGGCCGGCTCGGGGGAGAGGGGCGGGGCCGGCTCGGGGGAGAGGGGCGGGGCCGGCCCGGAGGAGAGGGGCGGGGCCGGCCCGGAGGAGAGGGGCGGGGCCCGCTCGGAGGAGAGGGGCGGGGCCGGCCCGGAGGAGAGGGGCGGGGCCGCGGGCGATGGTCCCACCTACAACTCGGGCAGGGCGGGGAGGGCTCGGGGTGGGGCCGGGGCTCTGTGAGGCACTGCTGCAGATGTGGAAGTGTCTGAGCTGGAGATATGCAGAGAACATCTGAATTCCATACTTGCCCCTTGTGCAATGAAGAACTAAGTTGCACGCGAGGGGAGCAGTATTTATAAACTGTCTCCATATTTCCCTGTCATTCTGGCTGTTTGGATTTAGCCTGGGCTTATCAGCTAGATCATAAACAAGCCAACCCAGCTCCTGAACTCTCAATGAAATGCTTCTACAGACAGACAAGCTAGTAATGATTCCAAAGGAAAAATTGTAAATGAAGGCTAATGATTGCTGGGGAATTTCCTTAGGAACTTCCTTAGGAATGATGAACTTCACACACAGAATTTTGGAGGTGGAATCCAAATTTCAGCCTTGGGCACTTGCAGGAGAAGAGGGATCCTTATCCATAGCAAGGAAAGTCTGGTGCCCCAGTGTGTCAAGTGCTGACAGTGAACTGTCTAGGGAATGAGCAGCAAGTCCCCCCTGCCCTCACACTCAGAGCGGCAGCAGCCACAGGTGTCAGCTATGAGAATGATGAGGACAGGGAACAAAGACAGCTGGGTGCTGTAACGATGATGAGGGGGCGGGTCCTCCCGAGGCTGCTTTAAGAGGGGGTGCCTCAGCTCAGTTCCGCATGGAGCTGCTGGAAGAGAGAGGCTTATGGTGGCCTCCCAGGCATGTCTCATGGAGTGATGGTGAGAGCCTCTCATTGGGTCTGGGGGAGCAACTGGATGCACTTGGGTGTGGGGCTTTGCTTGAAGGAGGTGCTGGGGGGCAAACCTTTGTGCTAGACGGGGCAGCAGCCGGTGAGCCAGTGTGGGTTTGTACAGGGGACTTTCACCTTTTGCTTTTCAATTTTATCTTGCTAATCCCTCCCTGCTGCCCCTGAAAAAAATGGGGGTTATGAGGACAAAGGAAGTTTAAATTGAGGGAAGAAACTCCTGTTTTGTTATTGTCTGTGTTTAAATTGGTGAAAACCCCCCTTTGCCTAGGATTTTAATGAATAGTAGTATTTAAATGTGGTTTTTATTAAATATTATGGTTTTTGGTGGTATATAGTGTTTTGCTTTATTTTTTGGTTGTATTTATTAGATGTAATTTAGTTTTTGAGTGAAGATAACTTAATGGATGAGTTTGTTTGTATTTGAGATAGAATTAATTCGAGTAGCTTTTTAAATAGACTTCTGATAAATGTTATTGAGGTTTTGTTTTTATTTATTGTATGTAGGGATTCAGATTGGGTAGGGCTGGCTTGGGTGATGGAGATTTGGGTGTTTTGTTGGATGCAGCTTTTAATATTTAAAAGTTTTTTCTGTTTAGTTTTTTTAAGGTGGTTTTTACTATTTCACTGTGTAGATTTATTTTGTTTGTTGATGGTGTATGATAAGGGATACGGTCTATTTATTTAATGTTGTATTTCTTACTTCAGGTGTTGATCATGTTTTTTTTTTTAGACTGGGTTTTGTTGTTTGTTTTTTTTTATGGGGTATGATATGTTAAAGGATATGCTTTCTAAGGCTTACCATGGTGTAATGGGATGTAATATGAGGTACAGGGTCTGCTTTCAGTCATTTAGTGGTGTTTATTGTTATTGCGGTGAGTATGTAGTGTTTTGGTTGGTTTGAGGTAGTGTGATGTAGTTAATTTGTTAGGATTTTCTAATACATGTGGTTGGATTATTGTTTCTTTTATTGCAAGGGTTTATTCATTTGGTTTATTTGGTTGCAGTATATGTTTGATAGGTTCAGATAATTTGGGAGATACTGTTCATGGTTAAATTGATCTTTTGGTTTTGTGTGTATATATAGGTGATTTTTTTGTTTGGATGGTTTGAGGCATTATGGGTTTATTGAATTAGGAATAATATTTTTGGTGTTGTTAAGTTTATTTGTGATATTTTTATATTTGCGGCATGATTTGTTTGTTGTTTTGGTGGGTCTTATTTGTTTTATTTTTGCAAACATGGCAGTGATATGGTGGATTTTTTAGGTAGTTTTTTGGGGTAGTGACATTCCTGTTTTGTTGCGGTGTGGATTTTCTACTCTAAGTTTTCAAGCTAGCTTTCTATTTCATTTGTGTGTTATGATTTAAATTATACATACTGTTAGGTGTCAATCCTCTGTGCCCCTGCCTCTATTTCTAGAGCTTTCCCTGCCAGTCTTTCTTAAATCGATATATCATTTGCTGTTTCATATCATCACACTGCTTCTGCTATTCCCATTGGATTTTGTTCTGTACTCCCTGCCCTAAACCCCTCCCTGAGTGCATTTTCATTGGTTGCTTGCTTTGTATTGCCCTGTCTATAAAACGCACGGGAGGACACGTGCCCCCGGTCTTTGGGGTCCAGCTTTTAGTTGTTATGCTTCAGTTATACCTGTAATAAATCTCCTTAGTTTACCCCAAGACCCGTCTCGTCTTCACTTTGTCTCTGCGCGCATAGACTGGCTGAACCAGAGTCCCGGTGGGGAAGTGAGAGCTCCCCGGGGGAAGGTGTCGCACCCCTGAATGTCGCTGCGTGCCCTGGGGTTTAGGAAAACACGCACAGCGACACTGTTTACTAGTTTAGATTTTTTCATGTTGTTAATTAGTTTGGGTTTTTTAGTTATTTTATAGAGTAGTGGTTATTATTTATGAGTTAGTGTAGGTTTTTTTAGTTGTGTTTAGGGTCAGTTGTAGGTCAGTTTTGAGTTCAGCAAGTTGGATTGATTTATATCTTCTGCTAGTTTTTGTGATTTGCTGTGTGGAATTCTCTATGGTTGTTTCCAGTTTTTGTTCTATTTTTATGATGTGATAAGAATTGTTAGTGAAAAGACTCTAGTGTTCTTTGTTTGTATGGTGGAGTTTTTTAGTTTGTGTTCATTTTTTGGTTTTTTTTTGTTAATGGTAATAAAGATTTTTTGGGGGGTTAATTTGTGATTACTTGAAAGATTTTAGGGACATTTAGGCTTTTTTATGTGGGTGTGCTGTATGAAGAGAGTAATTTATTTGTTTTATGTGATGTTGGTGGTGTGGTGGGTAGAGGGCCTTTTTGTAGTAGTTATTTTAAATGTTTGAGGGGTTTTGGCACTTTAGTTACAGTGGGACTTTTAAATTTTATTTTTAGTTAGTTTTTTTAGGTTTTATTACAGTTAACAGTTGTGATTTTTTTTGCTGTGTTAGTAATAGAAGTGGATTTTGATTTTGTATGTAGTGATGGGATTATTGTATATGGCATACTAGTGTTGACTGGGATTTAAATTTCTGTGGTTCTGATGTGTTAGGTTAATATGTTTATGTATTTCAAAACACATGGGATTTTGCTTTTTGTTTGGTTAGAGACAGGCCTTTTTAAGTTTGGGGAGGTTCTGGATGTATATTTGAGTTTTTTTAAAGGAATTGGACGAGGTATTATTTTCATTATATTTAGTAGTTTGATTATGGGTCATCAGAGTTGGCTTTTTTTGGTGCAATTTTTTTTGAGTTTTCTTTTTCAAAGTTCATGTATTTGTGTGGTTAGGGCAGTGGTGTTTCTGGTGTAACTCTAAGCATCCATTGTTGTTTGTGTGTTCCAGCTGCTCTGCTCGTATTACATTGAGACCCCCTTACAGAGCGGCAAACAGCTCTGCTGAGACCGTGCCCTGATGTTTGGTTTTCTTTGTGAGAGCTGACTGAGACACAGCAGCCCGGGGACAGCAGGGAATTCCCCAAGGGCAGGACGGCCTTCCTTTGCACCCGACGCAGATTCTCGTTCCCGGAAGTCCCAGAGATAAGTGGAGGGCTATGAGCCACAGAGGGGATGAAAGCAGGGTGCCGGGTGGGAACTCGCGGAGAGGGGTCTGGAGTCAGCTCTGCAGACCGGGATGGCCCAGATGTGACCCTTTAGGCCACATCGAGGGAAAGTCTCCGTTTTGATCACAGTGCTGAGGTGTGCAGGGCAGAGCAGTCCCAGGCCATGTGGAGTCACTTGTCTGTTGTGCACTCTGTGTCTTTTGGGCGTCTCACATGCAATATCTTCTGCCTTAGCCCTTCGAGGAGCCTCTCGGAAACACCAGGCATCGTTCTTAATACCTCCCTATTCCTCAGCTCGGTGGCTTTGACTTGGGACCTCGCACGCACATCAGAATCACATCTCTCTTCAGAAGCATCCGGTCCCAGGTCTTTTCAGGTCTTGTTCTGAGCTGTACTGACAGCTGTGCACCGCAATGATCCATTGTGGCGGAGTAGGCATTGTAAGAATGCCGAGCTAGGTCGAGGTATCTGACCGTAGGTTTCTCGGGCATCCATCTTTGCGGTTCTCGGACGAAGCAGTTCTGCTGGCGTCTTCTTGCTGCCGGGTTCTTTGAGCGTCATCGGCTCTACATCGGTCTTACCTCGGTCATCTCCTTCCGCATTCTCTCGGCCCTCAGGGTCCTTCTTCTTGCCAAGCCTTTTCTCTCGCTGTTGCGTCCTTCTCGTTTGTGGTGTCCTGTGTCACGGGTGTTGGTGTGCGTTTGGCCCTGCGCTGCTCTGCCCTGCTGCGTAGCCTGGGTGTAGGGGTAATAGGGCATGTCCCGGGGACTTGAAGTTTGCAGTGTAGGGTGTAGTGGGAGCGTAGAGGGTATTTTTAGGTGGGCACAAGATGCCTGGAGGTTTTAAGTTATCCTGCAGTGCTCTGACTTTTGTACTGACTTTCAGATGCAGATGGATTAAATCTGTGGCAGAGGGCCCCATCCTGGGTGAGGGTGTTCTCCTCCTCCACTGCCTGAAGAAGAAGGTTGGTTGGTGTTGGTCTTGGCAGGGGAGGTGTGAATGGTGGCTACATTGCAGCATTGTTCTTTGTGTTTATTTTTAGGTACTAAAGCTGGGTATTGGCAGTAAAGGTCAATGAAGCAAGGTGAGCAGTGACTGGTGGATAGAAGCAGTTTTTATTGCTCAGGTCTTAATTTCTGGTGCAGCTCTAAGCATCCACTGTTGTTTTTTTATTTTAGTTGGTTCACTTGCTGGATGTCCCAGCCCTGGATGCCAGAGGCCAGATGGGTGTAAGCTTAAGGTACACTTGTGGCATACCTTAGTTGGACTGGGGAGGTTGCTGTTTCACACTGTTTCAGCATGCATTTTTGCTTGATTTCTTTGCAGGTGCTGCTGCTGCCCTAGGCATGCCAAGGAACGGAGGAGAGCAGGTGAGGGGGCATTTAGGCAGGGTCGCTCCTGGGCAAGGGGTTAAGCATGTACCTTTTCATTTTGCAGGTATCCTCCGGGCAGCCTCTGGAGTCGAATGTAGATCTAAGATGAGCCAGGACAGCAGTGTGGAGGAGACCTGGGGATTATTCTTCTGGAGGGGATCGTCACATTTTCATTTTCATGGTCCTAGGTGCCCTGTGGAGGTGCAGAGCTGATTTTGGATACGGCAGCACCGAAGCGGACACAGAGAATGTCTCGATGTTGACGGTCCTGATGCGTTCTTTTCAATCAAGAATGGATTTTGTCTACTCATCTCCTGAAAGATAAGTGTTGGGGCTGGTGGTCAGGAGCAGAGGAAAAACTTTTTCTGTTCTAGGAGGCAATTTAAAGTTAGCTGAGACGAGAGGGCTGTAGAGGGATGGACCATTTGGAAGTAAAGGGAGAGCATTTCTCCTCAGCCTCGTTGGAGCCTTCCCTGGCCAGGACAGTTCTGACCCCTCTCCGTGTTCTAGCGAGCTTTGTGGTGTCAGCCATCTTCAGGAGTGCACAGGGTTAGGGTGCACCAGGGGATGCCTGGCCCACCCTGGGATCCGTGTCCTAGGAGGAACCCAAGTTGCAGGTTGTAGGGTTCAGCAGGGGCACTTGACAGTGACACACAGAGGCTGAGGGAGGGCTTGAGAGGGAAAGGACTCAAGGGCTAGAGAGCACAGAGTGAAAATAAGGGCTACAAGTTAGAATACAGATATATCAGCCCTCACAGCAGCCCCTCCCAACCCTTGTTGTTCTGAGAGTAGGTGCTGGCAGCAACCCTAATGCAGGACAATGCCAGAACTCGTGAGAAGTGCAGGCAGTAACCCTAAGGCTAGGGTGAGGCAGGAAGTGATAGTGGGGAGCAGCATCCGACAGGGTTGAGTATAACCGGGGGTTTCCCGCCCCAGCCCACCCTGCGATCGTCTGTCTCTCCGCAGCCGGGGATTGCTGCCTGTCCCCGCTCGAGGCGACGGTCGGCTGGGCTTCGTGGCCATTGCCACCGCAAAGAGCTCTTCAGCTCTGTCAGCCTCTGCCCTGACTCAGGGCCACGCTTCGGATAGGAAGGGCAAACTGTGGATGATGTGTCTCGCTTGCGGGACAACTCTTGGGACCCTAACGGTAAAGGCGTGTCCTCGGCTGCAAGCGTAGGGTTCTCGAGAAGTAGGGTTCAGCAGGGGCACTTGATAGTGACACACAGAGCCTGAGGGAGGACTTGAGAGGGAAAGGACTCAAGGGCTAGAGAGCACAGAGTGAAAATAAGGGCTATAGCCAGGGATACAAGTTAGAATACAGATATACCTGCCCTCACAGCATCCCTCCCAACACCCCTGTTTTTCTGAGAGTAGGTGCCGGCAGCAACCCTAATGCAGGACAGTGCCAGAACTCCTGAGAGGTGCAGGCAGTAAGCTGAAGGCTAGGCGAGGCAGAAAGCAGCAGTGGGGTTGTGGATTCCCCTGGGTTTTTTATTAACAGGATATGCCCACCATGGGATCTGTGTCCTGCTCTGGTGAGTGGTCACTGCCCCAAAAACGCGATGAGGACTTTGGCTCTGCAAGTTTGAGCCTCTGAGCGTTGCTAAATCTATTATTCAATGACCCAGGCATTCATAGAAGACAGTGAGTAGCAAAGGGGCAGGTGTTGGTAATTGTGCTGCCAAGGCCTTGTGTTCACATTTGGTTTCCTTTATTGTAGCCGCCTGAGAGACGACAGCCCGGTACCAGTGGGAAATTCCTCAAGGGCGAGGCGGCCTCGTTTTGCACCCGATGCCGATTGGCGTTCCCAGACATCAAAGAGATAAGTGGAGGGCTGTGAGCCACAGAGGGGGCTGAAAGCGGGGTGGCCGGTCAGGAGTCAGCAGGAGGGTTTTTTGAGTCAGATTTGCAGTCTGGGATGGCCAAGATGTGGCCCCTTAGGGACCTAAAGGTAAAGTCTCACTTGATCGAAGTGCTGAACTGTGCAGGGCAGAGCAGTCCCAGGCCATGTGGAGTCACTTGTCTGTTGTGCACTCTGTGTCTTTTGGGCGTCTCACATGCAATGTCTTCTGCCTTAGCTCTTCAAGGAGCCTCTTGGAAACACCAGGCATCGTTCTTAATACCTCCCTATTCCTCAGCTCGGCACCTTTGACACTCGGGACCTCGCACGCACATCAGAATCGCATCTCTCTTCAGAAGCATCCGGTCCCAGGTCTTTTCAGGTCTTGTTCTGAGCTGTACTGGCAGCTGTGCACAGCAGTGATCCCTTATGGCGGATTAGGCCTCGTAAGAAGGCCGAGCTAGGTCGAGGTATCTGACCGTAGGGTTCTCGGGCATCCATCTTTGCGGTTCTCAGACGAAGCAGTTCTGCTGGCGTCTTCTTGCTGCTGGGTTCTTCGAGCCTCATCGGCTCACCATCGGTCTTACCTCGATCGCCTGCTTTCACATTTTCTTGATCCTTAGTCATTCTGGATCATTCATCTTGCCGAGCCTTTTCTCTCGCTGTTGCGTCCTTCTCGTTTGTGGTGTCCTGTGTCACGGGTGTTGGTGTGTGTTTGGCCCTGCGCTGCTCTGCCCTGCTGCGTAGCCTGGGTGTAGGAGTAATAGGACATGTCTTGGGGACTTGAATTTTGCAGTGTAGGGTGTAGTTGGAGCGTAGAGGGTATTTCTAGATGAGCACAAGATGCCTGGAGCTTTTAAGTTATCCTGCAGCGCTCTGACTTTTGTGCTAACTCTCTTTAAGCTGCGGATGGATTAGATCCATGGCAGAGGGCCCCATTCCAGGTGAGGGGCTCTGCCCCATGCAGGTCAGTCACCGTTTGTCTTCAGAGGGGCAGCGTAAATGGTGGCTGTGTTACAGCGCTGTTCTTTGCATTTGTTTTTAGGAAGCATGGCTGGATAGCGGCAGCCAAGGTGAAGCAAACAAGGTGAGCGTTGATTGGTGGACAGAATCAGTTGCTGTTGCTCAAGTCTCTCTTGATGGTGTAACTGTAAGTGTCCATTATGGTGTGTTTTAGGGGGTCCACTCGCATCACGCCGAACTCCGCTCAGCGACCGGACGACGGAGCTGCTTCGCCTCTCTCGTGAGCCGTCGGGGAGCACGACAGGACTCCGTGATGAAGCCTCCATCTTCTCCGTTTGAAGGTGCCGTCCGGACTGCGGTAAGGGCCGAGGCGTTGCGGTGGGTCGGGGAGGTAGGGAGGAGGAGCGAGGGTCCACTCAAGTTTCAGCCGTGCCGCATCACCTCGTCTCCTCTTAAGCCAGGTATACCCTGTGACCTTGGCGTGGGGCTCAAGGATCCGGGCCTTTTCGGGAGATGGTGAGTAGCAGAATTGTCAGGTGTTGGCAGTAGTGCTGCCAAGGCCACGTGTTCACGTTTGGTTTCCTTTATTCTAGCCGCCTGAGAGACGACAGCCCGGTACCAGCGGGAAATTCCTCAAGGGCGAGGCGGCCTTGTTTTGCACCCGATGCCGATTGGCGTTCCCAGACATCAAAGAGATAAGTGGAGGGCTGTGAGCCACAGAGGAGTTGAAAGCGGGGTGGCCGGTTGGGTTTTTTGAGTCAGATTTGCAGTCTGGGATGGCCAAGATGTGGCCCCTTGGCCTACTAAAAGGTAAAGTCTCACTTTTGATAGCAGTGCTGAACTGTGCAGGGCAGAGCAGTCCCAGGCCATGTGGAGTCACTTGTCTGTTGTGCACTCTGTGTCTTTTGCGTGTCTTGCCTTTCGTGTCGTTGTCCCTACAAGGGGCCTTTTGGAAACCCTGGCTTGTGTCTTAGCATTTGTAATCTCTGCGTTCCTCAGCTCGGTGGCTTTGACTCGGGACCTCGCACGCACATCAGAATCACATCTCTCTTCAGAAGCATCCGGTCCCAGGTCTTTTCAGGTCTTGTTCTGAGCTGTACTGACAGCTGTGCACCGCAATGATCCATTGTGGCGGAGTAGGCATTGTAAGAATGCCGAGATAGGTCGAGGTATCTGACCGTAGGGTTCTCGGGCATCTATCTTTGCGGTTCTCGGACGAAGCAGTTCTGCTGGCATCTTCTTGCTGCCGGGTTCTTTGAGCCTCATCGGCTCTACATCGGTCTTATCTCGGTCATCTCCTTCCGCATTCTCTCGGCCCTCAGGGTCCTTCTTCTTGCCGAGCCTTTTCTCTCGCTGTTGCGTCCTTCTCGTTTGTGGTGTCCTGCATCACGGGTGTTGGTGTGCGTTTGGCCCTGCGCTGCTCTGCCCTGCTGCATAACCTGGGTGTAGGGGTAATAGGACATGTCCCGGGGACTTGAAGTTTGCAGTGTAGGGTGTAGTGGGAGCGTAGAGGGTATTTTTAGGTGGGCACAAGATGCCTGGAGCTTTTAAGTTATCCTGCAGCGCTCTGACTTTTGTCCTAAATTTTTTTCAGATGCGGATGGATTTTTCCCTGGCAGAGCACCCCAAGGAGGAAACGGTTGTGGGTGAGAGACTTGCACACTGAAGGTACCTTGGAAAATGTGTAGCTTTGTCCTGGATTTTGGGGTTTTTTAAAATTTTCTACAAGGTTTTAAATATGAGCTTGTTAGAATTTAATGGTAAGGACTGAAAACGGGTTGGCTGCCAAGTTATACATAACAAAGTCAACTTTTTTGAATATCTGTGAGGCTTCTATTTTGTTTTTGAGACTTTCCTTTTTTGCTGACTTTTGCTCTCACTCTCACGTCTTTCCCTTTCGCTCTCACTCTCACTTCTTTCCCTTTCGCTCTCACTCTCACTTCTTTCCCTTTCGCTCTCACTCTCACTTCTTTCCCTTTCGCTCTCACTCTCACTTCTTTCCCTTTCGCTCTCACTCTCACTTCTTTCCCTTTCGCTCTCACTCTCACTTCTTTCCCTTTCGCTCTCTTTCTCTCTCTCTCTAACTTTCTGTTTCTCTCTCTCTCTCTCTCTCTCTAACTTCATTTCTGTTTCTGTCTTTTTCTAGTTCTCTCTCTAACTTTATTTCTCTTTCTCTCTATTTCTAGTTCTCTCTCTAACTTTATTTCTCTTTCTCTCTATTTCTAGTTCTCTCTCTAACTTTAACTTTATTTCTCTCTATTTCTAGTTCTCTCTCTAACTTTAACTTTATTTCTCTCTATTTCTAGTTCTCTCTCTAACTTTATTTCTCTCTCACTCTCCCTCTTTTTCTCTTTCGCTCTCACTCTCCCTCTTTTTCTCTTTCGCTCTCACTCTCCCTCTTTTTCTCTTTCGCTCTCACTCTCCCTCTTTTTCTCTTTCGCTCTCACTCTCACTTCTTTCCCTTTCGCTCTCACTCTCACTTCTTTCCCTTTCGCTCTCACTCTCACTTCTTTCCCTTTCGCTCTCACTCTCACTTCTTTCCCTTTCGCTCTCTTTCTCTCTCTTCTTTCCCTTTCGCTCTCTTTCTCTCTCTTCTTTCCCTTTCGCTCTCTTTCTCTCTCTTCTTTCCCTTTCGCTCTCTTTCTCTCTCTCTCTAACTTCATTTCTGTTTCTGTCTATTTCTAGTTCTCTCTCTAACTTTATTTCTCTCTCTCACTTTATTTCTAGTTCTCTCTCTAACTTTAACTTTATTTCTCTCTCACTCTCCCTCTTTTTCTCTTTCGCTCTCACTCTCCCTCTTTTTCCCTTTCGCTCTCACTCTCACTTCTTTCCCTTTCGCTCTCACTCTCACTTCTTTCCCTTTCGCTCTCTTTCTCTCTCTTCTTTCCCTTTCGCTCTCTTTCTCTCTCTCTCTCTAACTTTCTGTTTCTCTCTCTCTCTCTCTCTCTCTCTAACTTCATTTCAGTTTCTCTCTCTCTCACTTTATTTCTAGTTCTCTCTCTAACTTTAGTTCTCGTTCTCTCTATTTCTAGTTCTCTCTCTAACTTTAGTTCTCGTTCTCTCTATTTCTAGTTCTCTCTCTAACTTTAGTTCTCGTTCTCTCTATTTCTAGTTCTCTCTCTAACTTTAGTTCTCGTTCTCTCTATTTCTAGTTCTCTCTCTAACTTTAGTTCTCGTTCTCTCTCTAACTCTATTTCTAGTTCTCTCTATTTCTCGTTCTCTCTCTAACTTTATTTCTCGTTCTCTCTATTTCTCGTTCTCTCTCTAACTTTATTTCTCGTTCTCTCTATTTCTCGTTCTCTCTCTAACTTTATTTCTCGTTCTCTCTATTTCTCGTTCTCTCTCTAACTTTATTTCTCGTTCCCTCTATTTCTCGTTCTCTCTCTAACTTTATTTCTCTCTATTTCTAGTTCTCTCTCTAACTTTAACTTTATTTCTCTCTATTTCTAGTTCTCTCTCTAACTTTAACTTTATTTCTCTCTATTTCTAGTTCTCTCTCTAACTTTAACTTTATTTCTCTCTATTTCTAGTTCTCTCTCTAACTTTATTTCTCGTTCTCTCTATTTCTAGTTCTCTCTCTAACTTTATTTCTCGTTCTCTCTATTTCTAGTTCTCTCTCTAACTTTATTTCTCCTTCTCCAGCGCCCAGCCTGGACTTGCTCTGTGGGGGGGCCTGTTCCATCTGCCTGAACCAAGGACATCCTGCCCAGGTTTGACACTTGAC
Organism: Prinia subflava; assembly: GCF_021018805.1. NCBI lineage: Eukaryota > Metazoa > Chordata > Aves > Passeriformes > Cisticolidae > Prinia > Prinia subflava. The sequence continues at coordinate 51,437 of NW_026961071.1, read as the reverse complement.
TCCCGTTGTTTTTCCTCTTGCAGGCAGCTGGCAAAAGAGGAGAGAGCCCCTGCGAGGCAGAGCCCCTGGAATGCCCTGTCCCGGTCTGAGGTTCCCACTTTTCTCTCCAACTCCCGGAGAATTGCTGGAGCAGAACCAGAGAGTGTCCATTTTATTTCCTGCCTTTTCCAATAAACGGTGACTTTCAGCTGGAGTGTGTTCCTGGTGTCATCCTCCTCCTCCTCCTCCCTGGATTTGTAAATAAATGTCCTGATTTTGGCCAAGGAGAATTTTGTTGTTCCAGGCATTGTGGCTCTTTTGTTTCATTGAAACTTCCCAACTCTGCTGAGACTTTGAGATGTCAAATACAAGTAAGACTGGAGTTTCTTGGGATTGTTACTCACACAAAATAGGGATCCTTCTTGGACAGGAGTAACTTGACGTGTTTAATGCCACTTCCCTTTAAAATCAGAGCAGGGGAAGCAGATTTGAAATCATCATTCCATGAACTTGCACCAAATTCCTCCAAAGCTGCAAAAGTTTTCCTTGTTAGAAATTCCTGAGCTTGTTTTCCAGGCAAGCTGGGATTTAGATGTTCTTTGTTCCTTGGATTTGCTGGTTTTCCTCTCTCTCATTTTAGTAAAGGATTTTTTTTTTTCATATTTTCCATGCTGATTGGAATTTTTGTACTGCTCAGGGCACATTGCCAAGGAAATGTACCAATTTCATGTTGGTAAATCAGGCATTGTTCAGCACCATATGCCCACAAGTCTGTAAATTCCCAGGGAAACTTGCTAAGTGTTGAATTGCCATAATGAATCTCTTTGTAAAGTTGATTATACTTTTTTATTTTTAATTACTTTGAATTTTTTATGTAGGGTTTTTTTTTAATAAGTGAGGTCTTTTTGTATTTTTAAATTTTTTCTTTCAAAAATTTTCCTTTGTAATTTTTCCTTTGTAATTTTTCCTTTGTAATTTTTCCTTTGTAATTTTTCCTTTGTAATTTTTCCTTTGTAATTTTTCCTTTGTAATTTTTCTCCTTTTTATTTTTTCCTTTTTATTTTTTCCTTTTTATTTTTTCCTTTTTATTTTTTCCTTTTTATTTTTTTCCTTTTTATTTTTTTCCTTTTTATTTTTTCCTCTTTTTTTCTCTCTTTAACTTTTTCCTTTTTAATTTTTTCCTTTTTATTTTTTTCCTTTTTAATTTTTTCTTTTTTAATTTTTTCCTTTTTATTTTTGCTTTTTATTTCTAATTTTTCCTTTTTAACTTTTTAATTTTATTTTTTTCTGTGTTTTACTTGAAATTTTATTTGAAAACTTTTTTTTTTTCTTCATGTTTTCTTTGTGTTGGTGTGTTTTGTTTTGCTTTGGTTTGGTTTGGTTTGGTTTTTTGCTCTCTCTCTACTCTTTTATCTACTTTTTTATAGCCCAAGTATGTAGAAGTTTGGCTGGTGGGAACAGAGGAGGTGACAAATGAAATCCATGTCCACTCCACGTCCGGATAGAATTGAGAGTGCAGCTAGAGAAATCTCTGTATTTTCTGCTAAATTAGAAATCCTGAACAGAGAAAGCTCTAAAGACCAAGGGGCCTTCTTTTTTCTTTTTCCTTTTTCCCCCGAACAATTCTCATTGTAGCCATTTACAGGATCAGGAACATTACCTTGAAGTCGAGGTGTATTTCACAGGTAGCGAGAAAACAAAGTAGACTTGATCTTGTAACTCTCATTGTTTAGTAACAAAGAAATCCAAAACAAAACAAACAACATAAAAAAAAAAAAAAAAAAAAAAAAAATCCACCAACCCCACAAAAGAACAGAGAAAGAGAAATTATACCAATATTATTTTAATTTAAAACCACTTTCTCCCTTAGAAAACCAGGCTAATGTAATTCTGCTTAATTGGGGTGCTGTCGTGTTTAGGTTACTGAATTAATAGAGTTTAAAACATACAGCAATAAACACGAATTTTAAAAACTAAGTACAAAAATATGAATATATATAATAAAACAAATATAAATATGAAAAATAATATCGTAAGTAAATGCAATCTATAATATTTCTCATTACTTATATTATATACAGTAGTCTATATATTATATCCATAGATATGACTAGAAAAAAGACATGGTAATTATCAATATTAAAATAATAAATGTAAAGAAATAATGGAATAGAGCTTAAAACAGAGGGGGTTTTTTGGTTTGAATTTGCTTGGTGGCAGGGGTTCTCTTTTAAGCGGCGGCCGGGTGTCTTTCGGGGCGTTTCTTTTAGGGGGTTTCTGTGCACGTTCTCTTCGGGGGTCCCTGTCTGCTGTGGACACAGCGCGGTACTGCAGCTCTGCCCCGGGCCCGTCCCAGTGCTGCCGCCTTGTGGACACAGCGCGGTACTGCAGCTCTGCCCCGGGCCCGTCCCAGTGCTGCCGCCTTGTGGACACAGCGCGGTGCTGCAGCTCTGCCCCGTGCCCGTCCCAGTGCTGCCGCCTTGTGGACACAGCGCGGTGCTGCAGCTCTGCCCCGTGCCCGTCCCAGTGCTGCCGCCCTGTGGACACAGCGCGGTACTGCAGATGTTCATCCCAGGGGAGTTGCTGGCTTGGCTAGAATTGGTTTCCCAGTAAAACTGGGGGTTGTCTAGAAAACCTGAATTTGTGGGAGGCACTGGGTTTGTTTTCCCTATCCCTGCATCACAGTCAAGAACACTCCTGGAGCTGTGTTAGGCAGTGGAAGGAGGGGAGAGCTGCATTTATTGAATTCCTTTGTTGTTGTTATTGTTGTATTTTTTCATGCTATTTTATTTTATTGTGTTTTAGATTTTCATGTTTTTTTATTTTGACTTTTAAAAAATATTTTAATGTTTCCTCAAATTTTTAATTTTTCGATTTTTAGTTTACTTTTATATTTTATAGTTATGATTTCACTTTTTATTTTATTTTCAATACCTTTTAAATTTTTATTTAGATTTATGTTTTATTTTTATGTTTGCGGTTGTTTTGTATTTTTTAATGTTTCCTTAGTAATTTTTCCTTTGTAATTTTTTCCTTTGTCATTTTTTCCTCTCTAATTTTTTCCACTATAATTTTTTCCTTTTTAATTTTTTATTTTTTATTTTTCTCTTTTTAATTTTTCTCCTTTTTAATGTTTTCCTTTCTAATTTTTTCCTTTCTGATTTCTCCTTTCTCGATTTTGTCAGGCACCCCCCTTTAAAACCGGGGTGCCTTCGGCCGTGCCACAACAAAGATGGCGGCCCAACAGGAAATGGTTTCAGCCACAAACAAGATGGCAGCCGGAAGTATGGGCAGTCACCTAATGCCCCGCTCAAGATGGCGGCTCGTCGAGCCGCCTTCGACCTTCCAAAGACGGCGGCCAAAAAAGGCGGGAAAACACAAGGACCACCCATGGGCGTCGACCCAACTGCCTGCGCCCGACCCCGAAAACGGCGCCGCTCAGGAACAATTTTCAGCGTCGCTTCCCGGCGCGAGGGAGCTGTGTGCCCGCTGTGCCGCGCCGCGGTGCGGTTGCGGCAGCCATTTTGGTGAGGCGCCTGAGTAACCAGCTACCCGGGGCCTTCGGGGGTGCCACAAAAAAGATGGCGGCTCTACCGGATGTGTCTTCACCACAACCAAGATGGCGGCTACAACGGGCGGAAGTAACGTTTATATAGGGTTTATATAGGGTTTGGACCCTATAGCCGCGGCCGAACCAAGGCTCTGCTGCAGGTGTATTCGAGACATCTTTCCTCTTTGTTTGACAGAAGGAAGAGGGGAAAAAAAAAAAAAAAAAAAAAAAAAAAGAGGAAGAAAAAACGGGAGCAGTTCCGGGGCGGTCCCGGGGCGGTCCCGGGGCGGTGTGCGCCGTCACTGCCGCCTTCTCGGCGGGCGATTCCAAGGCGCTGTCGGGCTCTCTGCCGGCCGGTCGGCGGGCGGGCGGCCGGGCGGCCGGGACGCGATGGCGCTGTGCCCGGAGCTGGAGCGCTCGCTGTCGCTGCTGCAGCCGGGCGCCGACCGGGCCCAGCAGCAGCAGGAGCGGCGGGCGGACGCGGCCCCCACGCCCATGGTGTTCATGTGCGCCGGCTGCGGGCGCCCCGTGGGCGACACCCGCACCTGGGGTTCAGTGTCGAGGACAGCGGTCCCATCCTGCTGCGCAGTGAGTACCAGCGCTGCCACCCCCGTGCCGCCGCGGTCGCTGCCGCCGTGCCTCCTGCCCTGCCTCCCGCCGCAGCTGCGGCCGCCAGCGTCGCCGCGGACCCGGGGCGGAAGGGCTCCGAGCTCCCCGGAGAGTGCGGATGGTGAGGGCCGGGCCTGGCTGGACACAGTCCCGGGGGAGTCGGGGTTCCCGGCGCTGGGGACCGGCAAAGGGCCCGGAGCGCTCGTGTGGCCCGAGAGCCCCTGGAGCACTTATCTGGGGTGGGCTGTACAAGCCGCGTATGGCCTAAGGGAGAGGGATTTCTCACAAGGACATGTAGTGATGGACAAGGGAGGCAGCTTTAGATTAAATGTCGGGAAGAAATTTTTCCCTGCGAGGGCGGTGAGGCCGTGGTACAGGTTCCCCAGAGAAGCTGTGGCTGCCCCTGTGTCCCTGGAAGTGCCCAAGGCCAGGTTGGACGGGGCTTGGAACACCCTGGGATAGTGGAAGCTGTCCCTGCCCAGGGCCGGGGGTGGAATGGGGTGAGCTTGAAGGCCCCTTCCACAATTCAGCGATTCTGATGGTCTTGGTCTTGCTGAGGTTAGCCAGCCTGAGGAGCTGATGCAAATTCAGGCTAAAAGATGAGTGCTCATCATTTATACTGTGTAAAGCATGAATGAAAGGTTAAAAAAGTTCTAATGCATGATTTAAATTTTTTTTTTTTATTTTTAAGAAAAGGGATGGGGAGAGGTGCCTCCTTTTATTTTCTTCTGAATAAATGTTATTCCTTGCTTGCAGCATGGTAGAAACCCTACTCTGCTCTGGCTGCTCCAGGACCCTTGGCAGCAGATACATGCACGCCTCAAGGCATCTCGACTGCAAGAGGGATTTGTTCTGTGTCCGTACTGACTCTGTTGAAAGGTAAGTGCAGAATGTTTATGGGTCAGCCTGCCAGCTCCACTGCACTCACCAGGCATGGCACTGAGGGTGCTCCTGTTACATCTCTGGCAAGGCTGGAGGGAGCGTCTTCTGCTGCTCTGTCCCACGGTGGTTTTCTGTATTGGTGCTGTTGGCATCCCAGTGCTCAGCTGTAGGGAACATCACCTGTGTAAGGCACATCCTAGAAAAAGAACCAAAACAAACCAACCTGGCCTGCCTTTTGTGTGGGAAGTTGCATTCCAGCCCAGAAAATATCACCAGGTCCAGGGCACTAGAGGGTTCCTTCGCATTTGATTGGAAGAGTTCACAAACCAAGCACCAAAGAGGCCTGGCTGGAGCCTGTTAGGGGTCCGCATGATCAGCAGGGAGTGTGGCCAGAGGGGCTCGGGCAGGACTCGGGGTGGCTCTGCCCTGTGCTGGCCACATCTGCTCTGTCCTTGCTAAGATGGGCAAAGGCAACTCTGACAACTGAGTACGTGCTTGAGACTCTCACTCAGCTGTCTTAAAATCTGTCTAGAAAATGAAAGTGTGCTTGGGTTTAGTTGGTTTATAGCACTTCAAAGGGGTTATTAAAAACTGTATCCTCAATTAAGGCTCCGCACCAGAGTCCTTTTGTGCAGGCATTGTCCTAATAGACAGTGGTTGTTCATCTGGACTGGTTTTAATGTCTCTTTTTTTTTCTGAAGTTCCCATTTATTTTGCTGTATTGCTGTGGATATTCCCCTTGGTACTCTGGACAGGGTTTGGAGATTTTTTTCTTCATTCCACTGCTAGAGTACTTTTTTTATTGCATGGCAGTAAAATTCTCTCATGCACTAACTTGGCTGCAGAATGGCATTTTCTGGCAAAGGGATGCTGCTTCTGCCTGCCAGCACTGCACTGTTCTTGGTGTCTTGGTGCCATTTTCCACTGTATCCCGTATCCCCAGAATCCACGGCTGTCTCTCAGGGTTCTAAAGGAGTGCTGTGTTTGGATTTTTGGCTTCAGAGTGGGAAGTGCTCTGTAACCTGATGTAACCTGTGGCATCTCAGCTGTAGGCCAGGAACCCTGGAAAAGCAAGCTCGCATTCACGAGGAGCCGCTTACTCTTGAAAGCCCAGCTGTCTTGCAAGAGGTGCCGCACAGGGTGAGTTTTAACCTTACATCATTCTTTGTTGAAATCACCTCTGAGAAGTCTTAATATGCTTCAATGGTTTCTGCAGAACAGCTTATTCCACTCAGAGCAATTCAGTGCATTGTAACATGTACTGGACTGCTTCCTGTAATTGCTGTCTTGTGCTCTGCAAGACCTTTAGCCACTTTTCCTTCAGTTTTCTTGGTAGTTAGCATTTTCTGTTTATCAAGCACAGCATTAGGTTCCTCTGGCTGTCTCAGAAATTGGATCAGTTGTTTCTAGTTCGTTCTGATTCACTTCTCCAGATCTTCATTTAACTTTTAGCCATGTTTCTTCTGCCTCCTGTGGAAATGGACTTAATGCTTTTGCTGTAACTTTATCTTGAAATAGTAATCATAAATGAATCATGGTAAATCAGGTTGATGTTTTGCTCTACTAAAATCTTGTGACTGCAGGTAGGAAGAGTTGGGAGCGAACAGTCTGAGGAAGTGGACTGTGGAAGCTGAAGGTTGTCCAGCCAAAGCTGAGTGTGTGGCTCTGACACTGACCAAGGCTGGAAAGAGTTACTGTGTGGACAGAGAATGTTAGAGCCGGGTGAGCTTTCACAGGATGAAAGAAGCGAGGAGAGAATCGAATGGAAAGAATTGCTGAGATCAGGTTTGAGCCCTTTCTTTGGGTTTGGGATTTGTTTGTGGTTTTTTTGTTACCTAACACTACCTAGCACTTACTTACTTACTTACTGTGAGATTTGAAGTTTTCTCCAAAAACTCAGAATGAATTTCCCCACTCTGCCCCACTGGTAGCAGCACACAGGAGAACAGAGCCTGTGGTTTGGATCTTGAGGGAGTTCCAGCAGTACAAGCTATGAGTTACCATGTTTCTCCCAAATTTACATCCAGCAAATCTGAGGAATTACCTCTTGCCTGAGCATTCCTGGTCTCTGTGACTCTTTAGTAAGAGACAGCTGGGACTGGCCAAGCTGAGACAGGATCTGTTCCTGTCAAACCATCTATTTCCCATGCGGATGAGAATCTGGGGGGCAAGTGCCCACATCACTCCTCACAAATGCCCACACATACTTCTGGGGCTGCTGTATCTATCTGCTGGATTTGTCAGCGCCAGCATTTGCGAAGGATCACCTTGTGAGCAACTCAAAAGACAGATAAATAGAGGCAGCAGCAATTGTCTTGAGTTTACCTTATGGTAAGGCTTATGGATATTTTTAATCACTATAAGAAGGCTTATGGATATTTTTGATCACTTTCTTAGCACTTGCAATTACCCCTGCTACCACACAAAAGAAACCGAGGAACAGGAAAGCTCCGCTCTGTATCTCTGGCAGAAGAAAAGCCAGCAAACCAGTTTGCGTTCACCCCGATTCCTAGTCCTGTGCTGCAAGTACAGAAATATCTTGAGCCTTTGGGAGGGGGACTGGGACTGTGGAACCCAGCTGCATGTGTCTCCTAGGCCACGTTTTTCTTGGAAGCACCTTTCCTAGTTTCACTGCTTTTTGGAAATGAACTGTTCTGAGCAGAACCAGTACCTTCAGACTCAGGGTCTGAAAACAAAACAACCATAAAAACCACTAAAAAGCCCCAAAACCCACTGCCTAAGAGAACAAAGAAAGAGAAAATATACCGGGATTCTTTTAATAAACCTGAATTTGTGGGAGGCACTGGGTTTGTTTTCCCTTCGTGCGGCAGCACGAAGTTTGCACGCATTTTGCTGCCGCTTTGGCTCTCAAGAACTGGAAATGCCTGGATTTCTGCGTGGTTTCCCCAGGTTCTCCTATTTAGCAGGAGCTGCACGGTGAGGTCGGTGTTCTGAGGGAGGCCCTGGCACAGCTGCCAAAGGCCGGGAACGTGGAGTGTGCAGGGAGCATCCGGGGGGCTTCTCCCCCCTGAGTTTCTCCCGGGGTGTGCTGCCTGCACTGCTGGATGTTGGACCCGGCTTTGGGCCGTTCTCCTGCGGTCCCAGCACTGAGTGCTGCCCCTGTGGCCAGACCTTGCCGTGTGCCGGCACCAAACCCGGGCAGCCGGGGCTGCTTTTCCAGCCCTTTGGTGCCACGGGCGGCCCCCGATTGCCGGAGCTCCCCGGCACCCGGCCTGGACTCACTCTGTGGGGGGGCCTGTTCCATCTGCCTCAACCGAGGACATCCTGCCCAGGTTTGACACTTGACTCCCGTTGTTTTTCCTCTTGCAGGCAGCTGGCAAAAGAGGAGAGAGCCCCTGCGAGGCAGAGCCCCTGGAATGCCCTGTCCCGGTCTGAGGTTCCCACTTTTATCTCCGACTCCCGGAGAATTGCTGGAGCAGAACCAGAGAGTGTCCATTTTATTTCCTGCCTTTTCCAATAAACGGTGACTTTCAGCTGGAGTGTGTTCCTGGTGTTATCCTCCTCCTCCTCCTCCCTGGATTTGTAAATAAATGTCCTGATTTTGGCCAAGTAGAATTTTGTTGTTCCAGGCATTGTGGCTCTTTTGTTTCATTGAAACTTCCCAACTCTGCTGAGACTTTGAGATGTCAAATACAAGTAAGACTGGAGTTTCTTGGGATTGTTACTCACACAAAATAGGGATCCTTCTTGGACAGGAGTAACTTGACGTGTTTAATGCCGCTTCCCTTTAAAATCAGAGCAGGGGAAGCAGATTTGAAATCATCATTCCATGAACTTGCACCAAATTCCTCCAAAGCTGCAAAAGTTTTCCTTGTTAGAAATTCCTGAGCTTGTTTTCCAGGCAAGCTGGGATTTAGATGTTCTTTGTTCCTTGGATTTGCTGGTTTTCCTCTCTCTCATTTTAGTAAAGAATTTTTTTTTTTTCATATTTTCCATGCTGATTGGAATTTTTGTACTGCTCAGGGCACATTGCCAAGGAAATGTACCAATTTCATGTTGGTAAATCAGGCATTGTTCAGCACCATATGCCCACAAGTCTGTAAATTTCCAGGGAAACTTGCTAAGTGTTGAATTGCCATAATGAATCTCTTTGTAAAGTTGATTATACTTTTTTCTTTATTTTTAATTACTTTGAATTTTTTATGTAGGGTTTTTTTTTAATAAGTGATGTCTTTTTGTATTTTTAAATTTTTTCTTTTAAAAAATTTTCTATTTTAATTTTTCCTTTGTAATTTTTCCTTTGTAATTTTCCTATTTTATTTTTTCCTTTTTATTTTTTCCTTTTTATTTTTTTCCTTTTTATTTTTTCCTCTTTTTTTCTCTCTTTAACTTTTTCCTTTTTAATTTTTTCCTTTTTATTTTTTTCCTTTTTAATTTTTTCCTTTTTAATTTTTTCCTTTTTATTTTTTTTCCTTTTTAATTTTTTCCTTTTTAATTTTTTCCTTTTTAATTTTTTTCTTTTTATTTTTTCCTTTTTATTTTTTCCTTTTTATTTTTTCCTTTTTACTTTTTTCCTTTTTATTTTTTTCCTTTTAATTTTTGCTTTTTATTTTCTTTCTTTCTAATTTTTCCTTTTTAACTTTTTAATTTTATTTTTTTCTGTGTTTTACTTGAAATTTTATTTGAAAACTTTTTTTTTTTCTTCATGTTTTCTTTGTGTTGGTGTGTTTTGGTTTGGTTTGGTTTGGTTTGGTTTGGTTTGGTTTGGTTTGGTTTGGTTTGGTTTGGTTTGGTTTGGTTTTTTCCTCTCTCTCTACTCTTTTATCTACTTTTTTATAGCCCAAGTATGTAGAAGTTTGGCTGGTGGGAACAGAGGAGGTGACAAATGAAATCCATGTCCACTCCACGTCCGGATAGAATTGAGAGTGCAGCTAGAGAAATCTCTGTATTTTCTGCTAAATTAGAAATCCTGAACAGAGAAAGCTCTAAAGACCAAGGGGCCTTCTTTTTTCTTTTTCCTTTTTCCCCCGAACAATTCTCATTGTAGCCATTTACAGGATCAGGAACATTACCTTGAAGTCGAGGTGTATTTCACAGGTAGCGAGAAAACAAAGTAGACTTGATCTTGTAACTCTCATTGTTTAGTAACAAAGAAATCCAAAACAAAACAAACAACATAAAAAAAAAAAAAAAAAAAAAATCCACCAACCCCACAAAAGAACAGAGAAAGAGAAATTATACCAATATTATTTTAATTTAAAACCACTTTCTCCCTTAGAAAACCAGGCTAATGTAATTCTGCTTAATTGGGGTGCTGTCGTGTTTAGGTTACTGAATTAATAGAGTTTAAAACATACAGCAATAAACACGAATTTTAAAAACTAAGTACAAAAATATGAATATATATAATAAAACAAATATAAATATGAAAAATAATATCGTAAGTAAATGCAATCTATAATATTTCTCATTACTTATATTATATACAGTAGTCTATATATTATATCCATAGATATGACTAGAAAAAAGACATGGTAATTATCAATATTAAAATAATAAATGTAAAGAAATAATGGAATAGAGCTTAAAACAGAGGGGGTTTTTTGGTTTGAATTTGCTTGGTGGCAGGGGTTCTCTTTTAAGCGGCGGCCGGGTGTCTTTCGGGGCGTTTCTTTTAGGGGGTTTCTGTGCACGTTCTCTTCGGGGGTCCCTGTCTGCTGTGGACACAGCGCGGTACTGCAGCTCTGCCCCGGGCCCGTCCCAGTGCTGCCGCCTTGTGGACACAGCGCGGTGCTGCAGCTCTGCCCCGTGCCCGTCCCAGTGCTGCCGCCTTGTGGACACAGCGCGGTGCTGCAGCTCTGCCCCGTGCCCGTCCCAGTGCTGCCGCCCTGTGGACACAGCGCGGTACTGCAGATGTTCATCCCAGGGGAGTTGCTGGCTTGGCTAGAATTGGTTTCCCAGTAAAACTGGGGGTTGTCTAGAAAACCTGAATTTGTGGGAGGCACTGGGTTTGTTTTCCCTATCCCTGCATCACAGTCAAGAACACTCCTGGAGCTGTGTTAGGCAGTGGAAGGAGGGGAGAGCTGCATTTATTGAATTCCTTTGTTGTTGTTATTGTTGTATTTTTTCATGCTATTTTATTTTATTGTGTTTTAGATTTTCATGTTTTTTTATTTTGACTTTTAAAAAATATTTTAATGTTTCCTCAAATTTTTAATTTTTCGATTTTTAGTTTACTTTTATATTTTATAGTTATGATTTCACTTTTTATTTTATTTTCAATACCTTTTAAATTTTTATTTAGATTTATGTTTTATTTTTATGTTTGCGGTTGTTTTGTATTTTTTAATGTTTCCTTAGTAATTTTTCCTTTGTAATTTTTTCCTTTGTCATTTTTTCCTCTCTAATTTTTTCCACTATAATTTTTTCCTTTTTAATTTTTTATTTTTTATTTTTCTCTTTTTAATTTTTCTCCTTTTTAATGTTTTCCTTTCTAATTTTTTCCTTTCTGATTTCTCCTTTCTCGATTTTGTCAGGCACCCCCCTTTAAAACCGGGGTGCCTTCGGCCGTGCCACAACAAAGATGGCGGCCCAACAGGAAATGGTTTCAGCCACAAACAAGATGGCAGCCGGAAGTATGGGCAGTCACCTAATGCCCCGCTCAAGATGGCGGCTCGTCGAGCCGCCTTCGACCTTCCAAAGACGGCGGCCAAAAAAGGCGGGAAAACACAAGGACCACCCATGGGCGTCGACCCAACTGCCTGCGCCCGACCCCGAAAACGGCGCCGCTCAGGAACAATTTTCAGCGTCGCTTCCCGGCGCGAGGGAGCTGTGTGCCCGCTGTGCCGCGCCGCGGTGCGGTTGCGGCAGCCATTTTGGTGAGGCGCCTGAGTAACCAGCTACCCGGGGCCTTCGGGGGTGCCACAAAAAAGATGGCGGCTCTACCGGATGTGTCTTCACCACAACCAAGATGGCGGCTACAACGGGCGGAAGTAACGTTTATATAGGGTTTATATAGGGTTTGGACCCTATAGCCGCGGCCGAACCAAGGCTCTGCTGCAGGTGTATTCGAGACATCTTTCCTCTTTGTTTGACAGAAGGAAGAGGGGAAAAAAAAAAAAAAAAAAAAAAAGAGGAAGAAAAAACGGGAGCAGTTCCGGGGCGGTCCCGGGGCGGTGTGCGCCGTCACTGCCGCCTTCTCGGCGGGCGATTCCAAGGCGCTGTCGGGCTCTCTGCCGGCCGGTCGGCGGGCGGGCGGCCGGGACGCGATGGCGCTGTGCCCGGAGCTGGAGCGCTCGCTGTCGCTGCTGCAGCCGGGCGCCGACCGGGCCCAGCAGCAGCAGGAGCGGCGGGCGGACGCGGCCCCCACGCCCATGGTGTTCATGTGCGCCGGCTGCGGGCGCCCCGTGGGCGACACCCGCACCTGGGGTTCAGTGTCGAGGACAGCGGTCCCATCCTGCTGCGCAGTGAGTACCAGCGCTGCCACCCCCGTGCCGCCGCGGTCGCTGCCGCCGTGCCTCCTGCCCTGCCTCCCGCCGCAGCTGCGGCCGCCAGCGTCGCCGCGGACCCGGGGCGGAAGGGCTCCGAGCTCCCCGGAGAGTGCGGATGGTGAGGGCCGGGCCTGGCTGGACACAGTCCCGGGGGAGTCGGGGTTCCCGGCGCTGGGGACCGGCAAAGGGCCCGGAGCGCTCGTGTGGCCCGAGAGCCCCTGGAGCACTTATCTGGGGTGGGCTGTACAAGCCGCGTATGGCCTAAGGGAGAGGGATTTCTCACAAGGACATGTAGTGATGGACAAGGGAGGCAGCTTTAGATTAAATGTCGGGAAGAAATTTTTCCCTGCGAGGGCGGTGAGGCCGTGGTACAGGTTCCCCAGAGAAGCTGTGGCTGCCCCTGTGTCCCTGGAAGTGCCCAAGGCCAGGTTGGACGGGGCTTGGAACACCCTGGGATAGTGGAAGCTGTCCCTGCCCAGGGCCGGGGGTGGAATGGGGTGAGCTTGAAGGCCCCTTCCACAATTCAGCGATTCTGATGGTCTTGGTCTTGCTGAGGTTAGCCAGCCTGAGGAGCTGATGCAAATTCAGGCTAAAAGATGAGTGCTCATCATTTATACTGTGTAAAGCATGAATGAAAGGTTAAAAAAGTTCTAATGCATGATTTAAATTTTTTTTTTTTATTTTTAAGAAAAGGGATGGGGAGAGGTGCCTCCTTTTATTTTCTTCTGAATAAATGTTATTCCTTGCTTGCAGCATGGTAGAAACCCTACTCTGCTCTGGCTGCTCCAGGACCCTTGGCAGCAGATACATGCACGCCTCAAGGCATCTCGACTGCAAGAGGGATTTGTTCTGTGTCCGTACTGACTCTGTTGAAAGGTAAGTGCAGAATGTTTATGGGTCAGCCTGCCAGCTCCACTGCACTCACCAGGCATGGCACTGAGGGTGCTCCTGTTACATCTCTGGCAAGGCTGGAGGGAGCGTCTTCTGCTGCTCTGTCCCACGGTGGTTTTCTGTATTGGTGCTGTTGGCATCCCAGTGCTCAGCTGTAGGGAACATCACCTGTGTAAGGCACATCCTAGAAAAAGAACCAAAACAAACCAACCTGGCCTGCCTTTTGTGTGGGAAGTTGCATTCCAGCCCAGAAAATATCACCAGGTCCAGGGCACTAGAGGGTTCCTTCGCATTTGATTGGAAGAGTTCACAAACCAAGCACCAAAGAGGCCTGGCTGGAGCCTGTTAGGGGTCCGCATGATCAGCAGGGAGTGTGGCCAGAGGGGCTCGGGCAGGACTCGGGGTGGCTCTGCCCTGTGCTGGCCACATCTGCTCTGTCCTTGCTAAGATGGGCAAAGGCAACTCTGACAACTGAGTACGTGCTTGAGACTCTCACTCAGCTGTCTTAAAATCTGTCTAGAAAATGAAAGTGTGCTTGGGTTTAGTTGGTTTATAGCACTTCAAAGGGGTTATTAAAAACTGTATCCTCAATTAAGGCTCCGCACCAGAGTCCTTTTGTGCAGGCATTGTCCTAATAGACAGTGGTTGTTCATCTGGACTGGTTTTAATGTCTCTTTTTTTTTCTGAAGTTCCCATTTATTTTGCTGTATTGCTGTGGATATTCCCCTTGGTACTCTGGACAGGGTTTGGAGATTTTTTTCTTCATTCCACTGCTAGAGTACTTTTTTTATTGCATGGCAGTAAAATTCTCTCATGCACTAACTTGGCTGCAGAATGGCATTTTCTGGCAAAGGGATGCTGCTTCTGCCTGCCAGCACTGCACTGTTCTTGGTGTCTTGGTGCCATTTTCCACTGTATCCCGTATCCCCAGAATCCACGGCTGTCTCTCAGGGTTCTAAAGGAGTGCTGTGTTTGGATTTTTGGCTTCAGAGTGGGAAGTGCTCTGTAACCTGATGTAACCTGTGGCATCTCAGCTGTAGGCCAGGAACCCTGGAAAAGCAAGCTCGCATTCACGAGGAGCCGCTTACTCTTGAAAGCCCAGCTGTCTTGCAAGAGGTGCCGCACAGGGTGAGTTTTAACCTTACATCATTCTTTGTTGAAATCACCTCTGAGAAGTCTTAATATGCTTCAATGGTTTCTGCAGAACAGCTTATTCCACTCAGAGCAATTCAGTGCATTGTAACATGTACTGGACTGCTTCCTGTAATTGCTGTCTTGTGCTCTGCAAGACCTTTAGCCACTTTTCCTTCAGTTTTCTTGGTAGTTAGCATTTTCTGTTTATCAAGCACAGCATTAGGTTCCTCTGGCTGTCTCAGAAATTGGATCAGTTGTTTCTAGTTCGTTCTGATTCACTTCTCCAGATCTTCATTTAACTTTTAGCCATGTTTCTTCTGCCTCCTGTGGAAATGGACTTAATGCTTTTGCTGTAACTTTATCTTGAAATAGTAATCATAAATGAATCATGGTAAATCAGGTTGATGTTTTGCTCTACTAAAATCTTGTGACTGCAGGTAGGAAGAGTTGGGAGCGAACAGTCTGAGGAAGTGGACTGTGGAAGCTGAAGGTTGTCCAGCCAAAGCTGAGTGTGTGGCTCTGACACTGACCAAGGCTGGAAAGAGTTACTGTGTGGACAGAGAATGTTAGAGCCGGGTGAGCTTTCACAGGATGAAAGAAGCGAGGAGAGAATCGAATGGAAAGAATTGCTGAGATCAGGTTTGAGCCCTTTCTTTGGGTTTGGGATTTGTTTGTGGTTTTTTTGTTACCTAACACTACCTAGCACTTACTTACTTACTTACTGTGAGATTTGAAGTTTTCTCCAAAAACTCAGAATGAATTTCCCCACTCTGCCCCACTGGTAGCAGCACACAGGAGAACAGAGCCTGTGGTTTGGATCTTGAGGGAGTTCCAGCAGTACAAGCTATGAGTTACCATGTTTCTCCCAAATTTACATCCAGCAAATCTGAGGAATTACCTCTTGCCTGAGCATTCCTGGTCTCTGTGACTCTTTAGTAAGAGACAGCTGGGACTGGCCAAGCTGAGACAGGATCTGTTCCTGTCAAACCATCTATTTCCCATGCGGATGAGAATCTGGGGGGCAAGTGCCCACATCACTCCTCACAAATGCCCACACATACTTCTGGGGCTGCTGTATCTATCTGCTGGATTTGTCAGCGCCAGCATTTGCGAAGGATCACCTTGTGAGCAACTCAAAAGACAGATAAATAGAGGCAGCAGCAATTGTCTTGAGTTTACCTTATGGTAAGGCTTATGGATATTTTTAATCACTATAAGAAGGCTTATGGATATTTTTGATCACTTTCTTAGCACTTGCAATTACCCCTGCTACCACACAAAAGAAACCGAGGAACAGGAAAGCTCCGCTCTGTATCTCTGGCAGAAGAAAAGCCAGGAAACCAGTTTGCGTTCACCCCGATTCCTAGTCCTGTGCTGCAAGTACAGAAATATCTTGAGCCTTTGGGAGGGGGACTGGGACTGTGGAACCCAGCTGCATGTGTCTCCTAGGCCACGTTTTTCTTGGAAGCACCTTTCCTAGTTTCACTGCTTTTTGGAAATGAACTGTTCTGAGCAGAACCAGTACCTTCAGACTCAGGGTCTGAAAACAAAACAACCATAAAAACCACTAAAAAGCCCCAAAACCCACTGCCTAAGAGAACAAAGAAAGAGAAAATATACCGGGATTCTTTTAATAAACCTGAATTTGTGGGAGGCACTGGGTTTGTTTTCCCTTCGTGCGGCAGCACGAAGTTTGCACGCATTTTGCTGCCGCTTTGGCTCTCAAGAACTGGAAATGCCTGGATTTCTGCGTGGTTTCCCCAGGTTCTCCTATTTAGCAGGAGCTGCACGGTGAGGTCGGTGTTCTGAGGGAGGCCCTGGCACAGCTGCCAAAGGCCGGGAACGTGGAGTGTGCAGGGAGCATCCGGGGGGCTTCTCCCCCCTGAGTTTCTCCCGGGGTGTGCTGCCTGCACTGCTGGATGTTGGACCCGGCTTTGGGCCGTTCTCCTGCGGTCCCAGCACTGAGTGCTGCCCCTGTGGCCAGACCTTGCCGTGTGCCGGCACCAAACCCGGGCAGCCGGGGCTGCTTTTCCAGCCCTTTGGTGCCACGGGCGGCCCCCGATTGCCGGAGCTCCCCGGCACCCGGCCTGGACTCACTCTGTGGGGGGGCCTGTTCCATCTGCCTCAACCGAGGACATCCTGCCCAGGTTTGACACTTGACTCCCGTTGTTTTTCCTCTTGCAGGCAGCTGGCAAAAGAGGAGAGAGCCCCTGCGAGGCAGAGCCCCTGGAATGCCCTGTCCCGGTCTGAGGTTCCCACTTTTATCTCCGACTCCCGGAGAATTGCTGGAGCAGAACCAGAGAGTGTCCATTTTATTTCCTGCCTTTTCCAATAAACGGTGACTTTCAGCTGGAGTGTGTTCCTGGTGTTATCCTCCTCCTCCTCCTCCCTGGATTTGTAAATAAATGTCCTGATTTTGGCCAAGGAGAATTTTGTTGTTCCAGGCATTGTGGCTCTTTTGTTTCATTGAAACTTCCCAACTCTGCTGAGACTTTGAGATGTCAAATACAAGTAAGACTGGAGTTTCTTGGGATTGTTACTCACACAAAATAGGGATCCTTCTTGGACAGGAGTAACTTGACGTGTTTAATGCCGCTTCCCTTTAAAATCAGAGCAGGGGAAGCAGATTTGAAATCATCATTCCATGAACTTGCACCAAATTCCTCCAAAGCTGCAAAAGTTTTCCTTGTTAGAAATTCCTGAGCTTGTTTTCCAGGCAAGCTGGGATTTAGATGTTCTTTGTTCCTTGGATTTGCTGGTTTTCCTCTCTCTCATTTTAGTAAAGAATTTTTTTTTTTTCATATTTTCCATGCTGATTGGAATTTTTGTACTGCTCAGGGCACATTGCCAAGGAAATGTACCAATTTCATGTTGGTAAATCAGGCATTGTTCAGCACCATATGCCCACAAGTCTGTAAATTTCCAGGGAAACTTGCTAAGTGTTGAATTGCCATAATGAATCTCTTTGTAAAGTTGATTATACTTTTTTCTTTATTTTTAATTACTTTGAATTTTTTATGTAGGGTTTTTTTTTAATAAGTGATGTCTTTTTGTATTTTTAAATTTTTTCTTTTAAAAAATTTTCTATTTTAATTTTTCCTTTGTAATTTTTCCTTTGTAATTTTCCTATTTTATTTTTTCCTTTTTATTTTTTTCCTTTTTATTTTTTCCTTTTTATTTTTTTCCTTTTTATTTTTTCCTCTTTTTTTCTCTCTTTAACTTTTTCCTTTTTAATTTTTTCCTTTTTATTTTTTTCCTTTTTAATTTTTTCCTTTTTAATTTTTTCCTTTTTATTTTTTTTCCTTTTTAATTTTTTCCTTTTTAATTTTTTCCTTTTTAATTTTTTTCTTTTTATTTTTTCCTTTTTATTTTTTCCTTTTTATTTTTTCCTTTTTACTTTTTTCCTTTTTATTTTTTTCCTTTTAATTTTTGCTTTTTATTTTCTTTCTTTCTAATTTTTCCTTTTTAACTTTTTAATTTTATTTTTTTCTGTGTTTTACTTGAAATTTTATTTGAAAACTTTTTTTTTTTCTTCATGTTTTCTTTGTGTTGGTGTGTTTTGGTTTGGTTTGGTTTGGTTTGGTTTGGTTTGGTTTGGTTTGGTTTGGTTTGGTTTGGTTTGGTTTGGTTTGGTTTTTTCCTCTCTCTCTACTCTTTTATCTACTTTTTTATAGCCCAAGTATGTAGAAGTTTGGCTGGTGGGAACAGAGGAGGTGACAAATGAAATCCATGTCCACTCCACGTCCGGATAGAATTGAGAGTGCAGCTAGAGAAATCTCTGTATTTTCTGCTAAATTAGAAATCCTGAACAGAGAAAGCTCTAAAGACCAAGGGGCCTTCTTTTTTCTTTTTCCTTTTTCCCCCGAACAATTCTCATTGTAGCCATTTACAGGATCAGGAACATTACCTTGAAGTCGAGGTGTATTTCACAGGTAGCGAGAAAACAAAGTAGACTTGATCTTGTAACTCTCATTGTTTAGTAACAAAGAAATCCAAAACAAAACAAACAACATAAAAAAAAAAAAAAAAAAATCCACCAACCCCACAAAAGAACAGAGAAAGAGAAATTATACCAATATTATTTTAATTTAAAACCACTTTCTCCCTTAGAAAACCAGGCTAATGTAATTCTGCTTAATTGGGGTGCTGTCGTGTTTAGGTTACTGAATTAATAGAGTTTAAAACATACAGCAATAAACACGAATTTTAAAAACTAAGTACAAAAATATGAATATATATAATAAAACAAATATAAATATGAAAAATAATATCGTAAGTAAATGCAATCTATAATATTTCTCATTACTTATATTATATACAGTAGTCTATATATTATATCCATAGATATGACTAGAAAAAAGACATGGTAATTATCAATATTAAAATAATAAATGTAAAGAAATAATGGAATAGAGCTTAAAACAGAGGGGGTTTTTTGGTTTGAATTTGCTTGGTGGCAGGGGTTCTCTTTTAAGCGGCGGCCGGGTGTCTTTCGGGGCGTTTCTTTTAGGGGGTTTCTGTGCACGTTCTCTTCGGGGGTCCCTGTCTGCTGTGGACACAGCGCGGTGCTGCAGCTCTGCCCCGTGCCCGTCCCAGTGCTGCCGCCCTGTGGACACAGCGCGGTACTGCAGATGTTCATCCCAGGGGAGTTGCTGGCTTGGCTAGAATTGGTTTCCCAGTAAAACTGGGGGTTGTCTAGAAAACCTGAATTTGTGGGAGGCACTGGGTTTGTTTTCCCTATCCCTGCATCACAGTCAAGAACACTCCTGGAGCTGTGTTAGGCAGTGGAAGGAGGGGAGAGCTGCATTTATTGAATTCCTTTGTTGTTGTTATTGTTGTATTTTTTCATGCTATTTTATTTTATTGTGTTTTAGATTTTCATGTTTTTTTATTTTGACTTTTAAAAAATATTTTAATGTTTCCTCAAATTTTTAATTTTTCGATTTTTAGTTTACTTTTATATTTTATAGTTATGATTTCACTTTTTATTTTATTTTCAATACCTTTTAAATTTTTATTTAGATTTATGTTTTATTTTTATGTTTGCGGTTGTTTTGTATTTTTTAATGTTTCCTTAGTAATTTTTCCTTTGTAATTTTTTCCTTTGTCATTTTTTCCTCTATAATTTTTTCCACTATAATTTTTTCCTTTTTAATTTTTTATTTTTTATTTTTCTCTTTTTAATTTTTCTCCTTTTTAATGTTTTCCTTTCTAATTTTTTCCTTTCTGATTTCTCCTTTCTCGATTTTGTCAGGCACCCCCCTTTAAAACCGGGGTGCCTTCGGCCGTGCCACAACAAAGATGGCGGCCCAACAGGAAATGGTTTCAGCCACAAACAAGATGGCAGCCGGAAGTATGGGCAGTCACCTAATGCCCCGCTCAAGATGGCGGCTCGTCGAGCCGCCTTCGACCTTCCAAAGACGGCGGCCAAAAAAGGCGGGAAAACACAAGGACCACCCATGGGCGTCGACCCAACTGCCTGCGCCCGACCCCGAAAACGGCGCCGCTCAGGAACAATTTTCAGCGTCGCTTCCCGGCGCGAGGGAGCTGTGTGCCCGCTGTGCCGCGCCGCGGTGCGGTTGCGGCAGCCATTTTGGTGAGGCGCCTGAGTAACCAGCTACCCGGGGCCTTCGGGGCTGCCACAAAAAAGATGGCGGCTCTACCGGATGTGTCTTCACCACAACCAAGATGGCGGCTACAACGGGCGGAAGGAACGTGACACCACTCTCAAGATGGCGGCTCAGCGAGCTGCTTTCGACCTTCCAAAGATGGCGGCCAAAAAGGCGGGAAAACACAAGGACCACCCATGGGCGTCGACCCAACTGCCTGCACCCGACCCCGAAAATAGCGCCGCCCGGGAACAACTTTTTATCCTTTTACAGGATCAGCAGCAGTACCTTGAAGTCGAGGTGTATTTCACAGGTAGCAAGAAAACAAAGTAGACTTTTGATTTTGTAGCTCTCATTGTTTACTAACAAAGAAATCGAAAACAAAACAAATAATATTATTAAAAAACCCACCCTAAATAACAGAGAAAGAGAAAATAGACCAATATTATTTTAATTTCAAACCACTTTCCCCCTTAGAAAACCAGGCTAATGTAATTCTGCTTAATTGTGGTGCTGACGTGTTAGGTTAATGAATTAGCAGAGTTTTAAACATACAGAAATAGACACGAATTTTGAAAAATAAGTACAGAAATATAAAAATATGAATAGATATAATAACAGCAGAAATATAAATATGAAAAATGATATCATGAATAGACATAAATACAATCTATAATATTACTCATTACTTATATTATTACAGTAGTCTATATATTATATCCATAGATATGACTAGAAAAAAGACAGGGTAATGATCAATATAAAACTAATGAATGTAAAGAAATCATGGAATAGAGCTTAGAACAGAGGGGGTTTTTTTGGTTTGAATTGGCTTGGTGGCAGGGGTTGTCTTTGAAGCGGTGGCCGGGTGTCTTTCGGGGCGTTTCTCTTAGGGGATTTCTGTGCACGTTCTCTTTGGGGGGTCCCTTTCTGCGTGTCCCCGACGGGCGGGGAGCCCCGGGCCGGGCCGCGGTGCTGCCGCCCTGTGGACACAGCGCGGTACTGCAGCTCTGCCCCGTGCCCGGCCCCAAGGGGCCCCGGGCTGGAAGCTGGTTCTTAGTGCCCGAGTGCGGTCACTGCCCGGGAGCTCCTGTTCGATTCTGCGCTCCCGGCCGTGTCCGTGCGATGGCCGGGCCGCCCGCGGGACTCGGCAGCAGGAAAACACCGAGCGCTGCGTGTTTAAAGGGAGCCGGCCCCGCTTGCCCGTGCGGCGCCTCGGCCCGGCCCGCGCCGCCCTCATGGAGCCGAGCGGAGCTGCGGGAGCGCGGGGAGCGGCACCGAGTGCGGTTCGACCGTGCCGAGCTGTCCCGAAGAGCGGAATCTAAGCGACTGCATAGCCGAGCTGTGCCGGTTAGATCCGAGTGTGGCCGAAGAGCCGAAAACACCCGAGGATTTCCGAACAGCCGAAAAGAGCCGAGCATTGCCGAGATCGGCCGAGTTAAGCTGAAGGGCCGAAAATGGCCGAGTGCAACCGATAACAGCCGAACCCAACCGCGTTTAGCCGACTGGAACGGAGTCGAACCGAACAAGCTCCGCCGAACCTCGCCGAGTTCGCCCGGTTTGGACCCTATAGCCGCGGCCGAACCAAGGCTCTGCTGCAGGTGTATTCGAGACATCTTTCCTCTTTGTTTGACAGAAGGAAGAGGGAAAAAAAAAAAAAAAAAAAAAAAAAAAGAGGAAGAAAAAACGGGAGCAGTTCCGGGGCGGTCCCGGGGCGGTCCCGGGGCGGTGTGCGCCGTCACTGCCGCCTTCTCGGCGGGCGATTCCAAGGCGCTGTCGGGCTCTCTGCCGGCCGGTCGGCGGGCGGGCGGCCGGGACGCGATGGCGCTGTGCCCGGAGCTGGAGCGCTCGCTGTCGCTGCTGCAGCCGGGCGCCGACCGGGCCCAGCAGCAGCAGGAGCGGCGGGCGGACGCGGCCCCCACGCCCATGGTGTTCATGTGCGCCGGCTGCAGGCGCCCCGTGGGCGACACCCGCACCTGGGGTTCAGTGTCGAGGACAGCGGTCCCATCCTGCTGCGCAGTGAGTACCAGCGCTGCCACCCCCGTGCCGCCGCGGTCGCTGCCGCCGTGCCTCCTGCCCTGCCTCCCGCCGCAGCTGCGGCCGCCAGCGTCGCCGCGGACCCGGGGCGGAAGGGCTCCGAGCTCCCCGGAGAGTGCGGATGGTGAGGGCCGGGCCTGGCTGGACACAGTCCCGGGGGAGTCGGGGTTCCCGGCGCTGGGGACCGGCAAAGGGCCCGGAGCGCTCGTGTGGCCCGAGAGCCCCTGGAGCACTTATCTGGGGTGGGCTGTACAAGCCGCGTATGGCCTAAGGGAGAGGGATTTCTCACAAGGACATGTAGTGATGGACAAGGGAGGCAGCTTTAGATTAAATGTCGGGAAGAAATTTTTCCCTGCGAGGGCGGTGAGGCCGTGGTACAGGTTCCCCAGAGAAGCTGTGGCTGCCCCTGTGTCCCTGGAAGTGCCCAAGGCCAGGTTGGACGGGGCTTGGAACACCCTGGGATAGTGGAAGCTGTCCCTGCCCAGGGCCGGGGGTGGAATGGGGTGAGCTTGAAGGCCCCTTCCACAATTCAGCGATTCTGATGGTCTTGGTCTTGCTGAGGTTAGCCAGCCTGAGGAGCTGATGCAAATTCAGGCTAAAAGATGAGTGCTCATCATTTATACTGTGTAAAGCATGAATGAAAGGTTTAAAAAGTTCTAATGCATGATTTAAATTTTTTTTTTTATTTTTAAGAAAAGGGATGGGGAGAGGTGCCTCCTTTTATTTTCTTCTGAATAAATGTTATTCCTTGCTTGCAGCATGGTAGAAACCCTACTCTGCTCTGGCTGCTCCAGGACCCTTGGCAGCAGATACATGCACGCCTCAAGGCATCTCGACTGCAAGAGGGATTTGTTCTGTGTCCGTACTGACTCTGTTGAAAGGTAAGTGCAGAATGTTTATGGGTCAGCCTGCCAGCTCCACTGCACTCACCAGGCATGGCACTGAGGGTGCTCCTGTTACATCTCTGGCAAGGCTGGAGGGAGCGTCTTCTGCTGCTCTGTCCCACGGTGGTTTTCTGTATTGGTGCTGTTGGCATCCCAGTGCTCAGCTGTAGGGAACATCACCTGTGTAAGGCACATCCTAGAAAAAGAACCAAAACAAACCAACCTGGCCTGCCTTTTGTGTGGGAAGTTGCATTCCAGCCCAGAAAATATCACCAGGTCCAGGGCACTGGAGGGTTCCTTCGCATTTGATTGGAAGAGTTCACAAACCAAGCACCAAAGAGGCCTGGCTGGAGCCTGTTAGGGGTCCGCATGATCAGCAGGGAGTGTGGCCAGAGGGGCTCGGGCAGGACTTGGGGTGGCTCTGCCCTGTGCTGGCCACATCTGCTCTGTCCTTGCTAAGATGGGCAAAGGCAACTCTGACAACTGAGTACGTGCTTGAGACTCTCACTCAGCTGTCTTAAAATCTGTCTAGAAAATGAAAGTGTGCTCAGGTTTAGTTTGTTTGTAGCACTTCAAAGTGGTTATTAAAAACTGTATCCTCAATTAAGGCTCCGCACCAGAGTCCTTTTGTGCAGGCATTGTTCTAATAGACAGTGGTTGTTCATCTGGACTGGTATTAATGTCTCTATTTTTTTCTGAAGTTCCCATTTATTTTGCTGTATTGCTGTGGATATTCACCCTCGTACTCTGGACAGTGGTTTGGGGATTTTTTTCCTTCATTCCACCACTAGAATACTTTTTTTATTGCATGGCAGTAAAATTCTCTAAAGCAGTAACCTGGCTGCAGAATGGCATTTTCTGGCAAAGGGATGCTGCTTCTGCCAGCCAGCACTGCACTGTTCTTGGTGTCTTGGTGCCATTTTTCACTGTATCCCGTATTCCCAGAATCCAGGGCTATCTCTCAGGGTTCTGAAGGAGTGCTGTATTTGGATTTTTGGCTTCAGTGTGGGAAGTGCATGATGTAACCTGTGGCATCTCAGCTCTAGGCCAGGAACCCTGGAAAAGCAAGCTCTCATTCACGAGGAGCCGCTTCCTCTCGAAAGTCCAGCTGTCTTGCAAGAGGTGCCGCACAGGGTGAGATTTAACCTTACATCATTCTTTGTTGAAATCACCTCTGAGAAGTCTTAATATGCTTCAATGGTTTCTGCAGAACAGCTTATTCCACCCAGAGCAATTCAGTGCATTGTAACATGTACTGGACTGCTTCCTGTAATTGCTGTCTTGTGCTCTGCAAGACTTTTAGCCACTTTTCCTTCAGTTTTCTTGGTAGTTAGCATTTTCTGTTTATCAAGCACAGCATTAGGTTCCTATTTCTGTCTCAGAAATTTGATATGATGTTTCTAGTTAGTTCCGATTCACTTCTCTAGATCTTCATTTAACTTTTAGCCATGTTTCTTCTGCCTCCTGTGGAAATGGACTTAATGCTTTTGCTGTAACTTTATCTTGAAATATTAATCACAAATTAATCATGGTAAATCAAGTTGATGTTTTGCTCTACTAAAATCTTGTGACTGCAGGTCGGAAGAGTTGGGAGCGAACAGCCTGAGGAAGTGGACTGTGGAAGCTGAAGGTTGTCCAGCCAAAGCTGAGTGTGTGGCTCTGACACTGACCAAGGCTGGAAAGAGTTACTGTGTGGACAGAGAATGTTAGAACCAGGTGAGCTTTCACAGGATGAAAGGAGCGAGGAGAGAATCGAATGGAAAGAATTGCTGAGATCAGGTTTGAGCCCTTTCTTTGGGTTTGGGATTTGTTTTGGTTTTTTTGTTACCCAACACTGCTTAGCATTACTACTGTGAGATTTAAAGTTTTCTCCAAAAACTCAGAATGAATTTCCCCACTCTGCCCCACTGGTAGGCACCGCATCTCTTAGAAAAGCTCCTACCCACCATCTTCACTGCCCCAGTTTGAAGTAGTGCTCCAGTTTAGCCCGTAGTAATGGGTCTTACATCCCTTTCTGTTCAGGTAACTACACCATTTTGTTATTGACATATCTGCCAGAGGAGCCTACATTACTCCAGTGTAATTTGTGAGGCAGTTTCTGCTCTAACAAGTTTTTGAATGCTGCTCAACTGCAAGAGAGCTCCTTCTGGATGTTTGAAGGTGACAGAAGAGATGGTCGCATCCCAGGAGCTTGATTTTGGAATGTTTAATGGAATTGGCCCAGTAGCTTTTACTTGTGGGCTTTGCAAGTCTGCCCACAGCAGGTCCAGCCTGTGCTTCAACTTAGAGCCCTCAGTGGGCAGGGAAATGGACCTTGGAGAGATTGTTACAGCTCTACTTAACGCTTTCTGAATTGGGATGATTTTCTGGAAGTAGGCTGTCCATTCTGACCCATTTTCTTCTCTCTCCTTGCAGACTGTAGCTGCTAAAAGGCTGAGGTGAGACCAGGATCTGCAAAATCTCTGACTCTCCATGTCTTCCCAAGGCTGAAGCCGTGTTTGCTGTCAATGACAACCCAGTGGAAGATGCTAAAGACTGAAAACTTTGGGGTTTTTCCCCTGAATCCCACGACACTCTCTGCAGCTGTGCCCTGCATATCTCTTAAAAGAGTTTCCGGCTTTAGAAGGGTTTTACCCTGTGCAATATTGATCTATAAGTCAATGAAAAAGAATCTTACTGTATCAATGTGATGTTACTTGGTTTGAGTTGTTTAATTAAAGCATATCATTGATAAGGGGTTTGAGAATCCCTTGGACGGCCCTTGGGGCTGGCAGCTCTGATTTATTTTCTCTTCATTCCTTTAATGTCGTTCAATTATTTCTTAAGCAATTACTGCAATTTGGATATCCAGTAAGGACAGCAGCATTCCCACTCTGCTGGATTGGGAAATCCAAGCCCAATTCCTTGGAGAGATTGAGGGGATGGGGAGCTGAGCCTCAGGCTGGGTTTTGACAGTGGGAATTCGGTGAGGAAGAAAGAAGAGAGATTTCCCCAAAAAGGGGTTTAGGCCAGTTCTGCTGGCTTTGGGTGCCTCTACCTCCCAAAAATCCTCCTGGTTCAACAGGACTTGAAGAAGCAGCAGGATGTGCTAGGGGCCTGTGCTGAGACCCCCAAACCCTGGTCAGGGAGGCTGGGAAGTGTCAGCTCCAGAGGAACACCAGAGAGGGGCTACGCTGGGACGCCTCAAATTGCAGCCAGAGATGCTGGGCACTGCTGCACCTTTGGGACACTGCAGCGAGGCTCCACTGCCTGATGCAGAGAGCTGTCCCATTATTGTTTGTCGTGCTTAGAAGCGGGCAGGTCATTCCAGCTGCACGGGTTGAAAAGCCCAGGGGAGCAGGTGGAGTCGCAGACGATCACACAGAAGCCAAGCTGGGAGAGGAAATGAGCTGTGCCACAGATTTCTTTTTCCCCAATGCCCCAGCACAGCCCCGGCTGCGGGCGGATCAAGAGCGGCTCGGCCCCAGTGCCCGGCCCGGAGCGGCTCCTGCCGCCCGCCGCCATCCCGGTCCCAGTCCCGGCCCCAACGCCGCCCCGGTGCTCCGGCCCCCAGACGCACAGCCCGCCCGCCGGGGGAGAGGCGGCTGCTCTCGGGACCCCCAGCCGACACCGAGAGGAGCCGAACGAGAAACCCCCAGTCCCACTCCCGGCTCTGCCTCAGTGCCCCGAGCTCCGCCCAGCCCGGGAGCAGCCCGGGCTGGGCTCCAGTGTGAGGGGGGGCCGGCCCGGGGGAGAGGGGCGGGGCCGGCTCGGGGGAGAGGGGCGGGGCCGGCTCGGGGGAGAGGGGCGGGGCCGGCCCGGAGGAGAGGGGCGGGGCCCGCTCGGAGGAGAGGGGCGGGGCCGGCCCGGAGGAGAGGGGCGGGGCCGCGGGCGATGGTCCCACCTACAACTCGGGCAGGGCGGGGAGGGCTCGGGGTGGGGCCGGGGCTCTGTGAGGCACTGCTGCAGATGTGGAAGTGTCTGAGCTGGAGATATGCAGAGAACATCTGAATTCCATACTTGCCCCTTGTGCAATGAAGAACTAAGTTGCACGCGAGGGGAGCAGTATTTATAAACTGTCTCCATATTTCCCTGTCATTCTGGCTGTTTGGATTTAGCCTGGGCTTATCAGCTAGATCATAAACAAGCCAACCCAGCTCCTGAACTCTCAATGAAATGCTTCTACAGACAGACAAGCTAGTAATGATTCCAAAGGAAAAATTGTAAATGAAGGCTAATGATTGCTGGGGAATTTCCTTAGGAACTTCCTTAGGAATGATGAACTTCACACACAGAATTTTGGAGGTGGAATCCAAATTTCAGCCTTGGGCACTTGCAGGAGAAGAGGGATCCTTATCCATAGCAAGGAAAGTCTGGTGCCCCAGTGTGTCAAGTGCTGACAGTGAACTGTCTAGGGAATGAGCAGCAAGTCCCCCCTGCCCTCACACTCAGAGCGGCAGCAGCCACAGGTGTCAGCTATGAGAATGATGAGGACAGGGAACAAAGACAGCTGGGTGCTGTAACGATGATGAGGGGGCGGGTCCTCCCGAGGCTGCTTTAAGAGGGGGTGCCTCAGCTCAGTTCCGCATGGAGCTGCTGGAAGAGAGAGGCTTATGGTGGCCTCCCAGGCATGTCTCATGGAGTGATGGTGAGAGCCTCTCATTGGGTCTGGGGGAGCAACTGGATGCACTTGGGTGTGGGGCTTTGCTTGAAGGAGGTGCTGGGGGGCAAACCTTTGTGCTAGACGGGGCAGCAGCCGGTGAGCCAGTGTGGGTTTGTACAGGGGACTTTCACCTTTTGCTTTTCAATTTTATCTTGCTAATCCCTCCCTGCTGCCCCTGAAAAAAATGGGGGTTATGAGGACAAAGGAAGTTTAAATTGAGGGAAGAAACTCCTGTTTTGTTATTGTCTGTGTTTAAATTGGTGAAAACCCCCCTTTGCCTAGGATTTTAATGAATAGTAGTATTTAAATGTGGTTTTTATTAAATATTATGGTTTTTGGTGGTATATAGTGTTTTGCTTTATTTTTTGGTTGTATTTATTAGATGTAATTTAGTTTTTGAGTGAAGATAACTTAATGGATGAGTTTGTTTGTATTTGAGATAGAATTAATTCGAGTAGCTTTTTAAATAGACTTCTGATAAATGTTATTGAGGTTTTGTTTTTATTTATTGTATGTAGGGATTCAGATTGGGTAGGGCTGGCTTGGGTGATGGAGATTTGGGTGTTTTGTTGGATGCAGCTTTTAATATTTAAAAGTTTTTTCTGTTTAGTTTTTTTAAGGTGGTTTTTACTATTTCACTGTGTAGATTTATTTTGTTTGTTGATGGTGTATGATAAGGGATACG
This sequence comes from Prinia subflava, assembly GCF_021018805.1. Classification (NCBI taxonomy): domain Eukaryota; kingdom Metazoa; phylum Chordata; class Aves; order Passeriformes; family Cisticolidae; genus Prinia; species Prinia subflava. The sequence continues at coordinate 23,084 of NW_026961071.1, read as the reverse complement.
GTCTATTTATTTAATGTTGTATTTCTTACTTCAGGTGTTGATCATGTTTTTTTTTTTAGACTGGGTTTTGTTGTTTGTTTTTTTTTATGGGGTATGATATGTTAAAGGATATGCTTTCTAAGGCTTACCATGGTGTAATGGGATGTAATATGAGGTACAGGGTCTGCTTTCAGTCATTTAGTGGTGTTTATTGTTATTGCGGTGAGTATGTAGTGTTTTGGTTGGTTTGAGGTAGTGTGATGTAGTTAATTTGTTAGGATTTTCTAATACATGTGGTTGGATTATTGTTTCTTTTATTGCAAGGGTTTATTCATTTGGTTTATTTGGTTGCAGTATATGTTTGATAGGTTCAGATAATTTGGGAGATACTGTTCATGGTTAAATTGATCTTTTGGTTTTGTGTGTATATATAGGTGATTTTTTTGTTTGGATGGTTTGAGGCATTATGGGTTTATTGAATTAGGAATAATATTTTTGGTGTTGTTAAGTTTATTTGTGATATTTTTATATTTGCGGCATGATTTGTTTGTTGTTTTGGTGGGTCTTATTTGTTTTATTTTTGCAAACATGGCAGTGATATGGTGGATTTTTTAGGTAGTTTTTTGGGGTAGTGACATTCCTGTTTTGTTGCGGTGTGGATTTTCTACTCTAAGTTTTCAAGCTAGCTTTCTATTTCATTTGTGTGTTATGATTTAAATTATACATACTGTTAGGTGTCAATCCTCTGTGCCCCTGCCTCTATTTCTAGAGCTTTCCCTGCCAGTCTTTCTTAAATCGATATATCATTTGCTGTTTCATATCATCACACTGCTTCTGCTATTCCCATTGGATTTTGTTCTGTACTCCCTGCCCTAAACCCCTCCCTGAGTGCATTTTCATTGGTTGCTTGCTTTGTATTGCCCTGTCTATAAAACGCACGGGAGGACACGTGCCCCCGGTCTTTGGGGTCCAGCTTTTAGTTGTTATGCTTCAGTTATACCTGTAATAAATCTCCTTAGTTTACCCCAAGACCCGTCTCGTCTTCACTTTGTCTCTGCGCGCATAGACTGGCTGAACCAGAGTCCCGGTGGGGAAGTGAGAGCTCCCCGGGGGAAGGTGTCGCACCCCTGAATGTCGCTGCGTGCCCTGGGGTTTAGGAAAACACGCACAGCGACACTGTTTACTAGTTTAGATTTTTTCATGTTGTTAATTAGTTTGGGTTTTTTAGTTATTTTATAGAGTAGTGGTTATTATTTATGAGTTAGTGTAGGTTTTTTTAGTTGTGTTTAGGGTCAGTTGTAGGTCAGTTTTGAGTTCAGCAAGTTGGATTGATTTATATCTTCTGCTAGTTTTTGTGATTTGCTGTGTGGAATTCTCTATGGTTGTTTCCAGTTTTTGTTCTATTTTTATGATGTGATAAGAATTGTTAGTGAAAAGACTCTAGTGTTCTTTGTTTGTATGGTGGAGTTTTTTAGTTTGTGTTCATTTTTTGGTTTTTTTTTGTTAATGGTAATAAAGATTTTTTGGGGGGTTAATTTGTGATTACTTGAAAGATTTTAGGGACATTTAGGCTTTTTTATGTGGGTGTGCTGTATGAAGAGAGTAATTTATTTGTTTTATGTGATGTTGGTGGTGTGGTGGGTAGAGGGCCTTTTTGTAGTAGTTATTTTAAATGTTTGAGGGGTTTGGGCACTTTAGTTACAGTGGGACTTTTAAATTTTATTTTTAGTTAGTTTTTTTAGGTTTTATTACAGTTAACAGTTGTGATTTTTTTTGCTGTGTTAGTAATAGAAGTGGATTTTGATTTTGTATGTAGTGATGGGATTATTGTATATGGCATACTAGTGTTGACTGGGATTTAAATTTCTGTGGTTCTGATGTGTTAGGTTAATATGTTTATGTATTTCAAAACACATGGGATTTTGCTTTTTGTTTGGTTAGAGACAGGCCTTTTTAAGTTTGGGGAGGTTCTGGATGTATATTTGAGTTTTTTTAAAGGAATTGGACGAGGTATTATTTTCATTATATTTAGTAGTTTGATTATGGGTCATCAGAGTTGGCTTTTTTTGGTGCAATTTTTTTTGAGTTTTCTTTTTCAAAGTTCATGTATTTGTGTGGTTAGGGCAGTGGTGTTTCTGGTGTAACTCTAAGCATCCATTGTTGTTTGTGTGTTCCAGCTGCTCTGCTCGTATTACATTGAGACCCCCTTACAGAGCGGCAAACAGCTCTGCTGAGACCGTGCCCTGATGTTTGGTTTTCTTTGTGAGAGCTGACTGAGACACAGCAGCCCGGGGACAGCAGGGAATTCCCCAAGGGCAGGACGGCCTTCCTTTGCACCCGACGCAGATTCTCGTTCCCGGAAGTCCCAGAGATAAGTGGAGGGCTATGAGCCACAGAGGGGATGAAAGCAGGGTGCCGGGTGGGAACTCGCGGAGAGGGGTCTGGAGTCAGCTCTGCAGACCGGGATGGCCCAGATGTGACCCTTTAGGCCACATCGAGGGAAAGTCTCCGTTTTGATCACAGTGCTGAGGTGTGCAGGGCAGAGCAGTCCCAGGCCATGTGGAGTCACTTGTCTGTTGTGCACTCTGTGTCTTTTGGGCGTCTCACATGCAATATCTTCTGCCTTAGCCCTTCGAGGAGCCTCTCGGAAACACCAGGCATCGTTCTTAATACCTCCCTATTCCTCAGCTCGGTGGCTTTGACTTGGGACCTCGCACGCACATCAGAATCACATCTCTCTTCAGAAGCATCCGGTCCCAGGTCTTTTCAGGTCTTGTTCTGAGCTGTACTGACAGCTGTGCACCGCAATGATCCATTGTGGCGGAGTAGGCATTGTAAGAATGCCGAGCTAGGTCGAGGTATCTGACCGTAGGTTTCTCGGGCATCCATCTTTGCGGTTCTCGGACGAAGCAGTTCTGCTGGCGTCTTCTTGCTGCCGGGTTCTTTGAGCGTCATCGGCTCTACATCGGTCTTACCTCGGTCATCTCCTTCCGCATTCTCTCGGCCCTCAGGGTCCTTCTTCTTGCCAAGCCTTTTCTCTCGCTGTTGCGTCCTTCTCGTTTGTGGTGTCCTGCGTCACGGGTGTTGGTGTGCGTTTGGCCCTGCGCTGCTCTGCCCTGCTGCGTAGCCTGGGTGTAGGGGTAATAGGGCATGTCCCGGGGACTTGAAGTTTGCAGTGTAGGGTGTAGTGGGAGCGTAGAGGGTATTTTTAGGTGGGCACAAGATGCCTGGAGGTTTTAAGTTATCCTGCAGTGCTCTGACTTTTGTACTGACTTTCAGATGCAGATGGATTAAATCTGTGGCAGAGGGCCCCATCCTGGGTGAGGGTGTTCTCCTCCTCCACTGCCTGAAGAAGAAGGTTGGTTGGTGTTGGTCTTGGCAGGGGAGGTGTGAATGGTGGCTACATTGCAGCATTGTTCTTTGTGTTTATTTTTAGGTACTAAAGCTGGGTATTGGCAGTAAAGGTCAATGAAGCAAGGTGAGCAGTGACTGGTGGATAGAAGCAGTTTTTATTGCTCAGGTCTTAATTTCTGGTGCAGCTCTAAGCATCCACTGTTGTTTTTTTATTTTAGTTGGTTCACTTGCTGGATGTCCCAGCCCTGGATGCCAGAGGCCAGATGGGTGTAAGCTTAAGGTACACTTGTGGCATACCTTAGTTGGACTGGGGAGGTTGCTGTTTCACACTGTTTCAGCATGCATTTTTGCTTGATTTCTTTGCAGGTGCTGCTGCTGCCCTAGGCATGCCAAGGAACGGAGGAGAGCAGGTGAGGGGGCATTTAGGCAGGGTCGCTCCTGGGCAAGGGGTTAAGCATGTACCTTTTCATTTTGCAGGTATCCTCCGGGCAGCCTCTGGAGTCGAATGTAGATCTAAGATGAGCCAGGACAGCAGTGTGGAGGAGACCTGGGGATTATTCTTCTGGAGGGGATCGTCACATTTTCATTTTCATGGTCCTAGGTGCCCTGTGGAGGTGCAGAGCTGATTTTGGATACGGCAGCACCGAAGCGGACACAGAGAATGTCTCGATGTTGACGGTCCTGATGCGTTCTTTTCAATCAAGAATGGATTTTGTCTACTCATCTCCTGAAAGATAAGTGTTGGGGCTGGTGGTCAGGAGCAGAGGAAAAACTTTTTCTGTTCTAGGAGGCAATTTAAAGTTAGCTGAGACGAGAGGGCTGTAGAGGGATGGACCATTTGGAAGTAAAGGGAGAGCATTTCTCCTCAGCCTCGTTGGAGCCTTCCCTGGCCAGGACAGTTCTGACCCCTCTCCGTGTTCTAGCGAGCTTTGTGGTGTCAGCTATCTTCAGGAGTGCACAGGGTTAGGGTGCACCAGGGGATGCCTGGCCCACCCTGGGATCCGTGTCCTAGGAGGAACCCAAGTTGCAGGTTGTACGGTTCAGCAGGGGCACTTGACAGTGACACACAGAGGCTGAGGGAGGGCTTGAGAGGGAAAGGACTCAAGGGCTAGAGAGCACAGAGTGAAAATAAGGGCTACAAGTTAGAATACAGATATATCAGCCCTCACAGCAGCCCCTCCCAACCCTTGTTGTTCTGAGAGTAGGTGCTGGCAGCAACCCTAATGCAGGACAATGCCAGAACTCGTGAGAAGTGCAGGCAGTAACCCTAAGGCTAGGGTGAGGCAGGAAGTGATAGTGGGGAGCAGCATCCGACAGGGTTGAGTATAACCGGGGGTTTCCCGCCCCAGCCCACCCTGCGATCGTCTGTCTCTCCGCAGCCGGGGATTGCTGCCTGTCCCCGCTCGAGGCGACGGTCGGCTGGGCTTCGTGGCCATTGCCACCGCAAAGAGCTCTTCAGCTCTGTCAGCCTCTGCCCTGACTCAGGGCCATGCTTCGGATAGGAAGGGCAAACTGTGGATGATGTGTCTCGCTTGCGGGACAACTCTTGGGACCCTAACGGTAAAGGCGCGTCCTCGGCTGCAAGCGTAGGGTTCTCGAGAAGTAGGGTTCAGCAGGGGCACTTGATAGTGACACACAGAGCCTGAGGGAGGACTTGAGAGGGAAAGGACTCAAGGGCTAGAGAGCACAGAGTGAAAATAAGGGCTATAGCCAGGGATACAAGTTAGAATACAGATATACCTGCCCTCACAGCATCCCTCCCAACACCCCTGTTTTTCTGAGAGTAGGTGCCGGCAGCAACCCTAATGCAGGACAGTGCCAGAACTCCTGAGAGGTGCAGGCAGTAAGCTGAAGGCTAGGCGAGGCAGAAAGCAGCAGTGGGGTTGTGGATTCCCCTGGGTTTTTTATTAACAGGATATGCCCACCATGGGATCTGTGTCCTGCTCTGGTGAGTGGTCACTGCCCCAAAAACGCGATGAGGACTTTGGCTCTGCAAGTTTGAGCCTCTGAGCGTTGCTAAATCTATTATTCAATGACCCAGGCATTCATAGAAGACAGTGAGTAGCAAAGGGGCAGGTGTTGGTAATTGTGCTGCCAAGGCCTTGTGTTCACATTTGGTTTCCTTTATTGTAGCCGCCTGAGAGACGACAGCCCGGTACCAGTGGGAAATTCCTCAAGGGCGAGGCGGCCTCGTTTTGCACCCGATGCCGATTGGCGTTCCCAGACATCAAAGAGATAAGTGGAGGGCTGTGAGCCACAGAGGGGGCTGAAAGCGGGGTGGCCAGTCAGGAGTCAGCAGGAGGGTTTTTTGAGTCAGATTTGCAGTCTGGGATGGCCAAGATGTGGCCCCTTAGGGACCTAAAGGGAAAGTCTCACTTGATCGAAGTGCTGAACTGTGCAGGGCAGAGCAGTCCCAGGCCATGTGGAGTCACTTGTCTGTTGTGCACTCTGTGTCTTTTGGGCGTCTCACATGCAATGTCTTCTGCCTTAGCTCTTCAAGGAGCCTCTTGGAAACACCAGGCATCGTTCTTAATACCTCCCTATTCCTCAGCTCGGCACCTTTGACACTCGGGACCTCGCACGCACATCAGAATCGCATCTCTCTTCAGAAGCATCCGGTCCCAGGTCTTTTCAGGTCTTGTTCTGAGCTGTACTGGCAGCTGTGCACAGCAGTGATCCCTTATGGCGGATTAGGCCTCGTAAGAAGGCCGAGCTAGGTCGAGGTATCTGACCGTAGGTTTCTCGGGCATCCATCTTTGCGGTTCTCGGACGAAGCAGTTCTGCTGGCGTCTTCTTGCTGCTGGGTTCTTCGAGCCTCATCGGCTCACCATCGGTCTTACCTCGATCGCCTGCTTTCACATTTTCTTGATCCTTAGTCATTCTGGATCATTCATCTTGCCGAGCCTTTTCTCTCGCTGTTGCGTCCTTCTCGTTTGTGGTGTCCTGTGTCACGGGTGTTGGTGTGTGTTTGGCCCTGCGCTGCTCTGCCCTGCTGCGTAGCCTGGGTGTAGGAGTAATAGGACATGTCTTGGGGACTTGAATTTTGCAGTGTAGGGTGTAGTTGGAGCGTAGAGGGTATTTCTAGATGAGCACAAGATGCCTGGAGCTTTTAAGTTATCCTGCAGCGCTCTGACTTTTGTGCTAACTCTCTTTAAGCTGCGGATGGATTAGATCCATGGCAGAGGGCCCCATTCCAGGTGAGGGGCTCTGCCCCATGCAGGTCAGTCACCGTTTGTCTTCAGAGGGGCAGCGTAAATGGTGGCTGTGTTACAGCGCTGTTCTTTGCATTTGTTTTTAGGAAGCATGGCTGGATAGCGGCAGCCAAGGTGAAGCAAACAAGGTGAGCGTTGATTGGTGGACAGAATCAGTTGCTGTTGCTCAAGTCTCTCTTGATGGTGTAACTGTAAGTGTCCATTATGGTGTGTTTTAGGGGGTCCACTCGCATCACGCCGAACTCCGCTCAGCGACCGGACGACGGAGCTGCTTCGCCTCTCTCGTGAGCCGTCGGGGAGCACGACAGGACTCCGTGATGAAGCCTCCATCTTCTCCGTTTGAAGGTGCCGTCCGGACTGCGGTAAGGGCCGAGGCGTTGCGGTGGGTCGGGGAGGTAGGGAGGAGGAGCGAGGGTCCACTCAAGTTTCAGCCGTGCCGCATCACCTCGTCTCCTCTTAAGCCAGGTATACCCTGTGACCTTGGCGTGGGGCTCAAGGATCCGGGCCTTTTCGGGAGATGGTGAGTAGCAGAATTGTCAGGTGTTGGCAGTAGTGCTGCCAAGGCCACGTGTTCACGTTTGGTTTCCTTTATTCTAGCCGCCTGAGAGACGACAGCCCGGTACCAGCGGGAAATTCCTCAAGGGCGAGGCGGCCTTGTTTTGCACCCGATGCCGATTGGCGTTCCCAGACATCAAAGAGATAAGTGGAGGGCTGTGAGCCACAGAGGAGTTGAAAGCGGGGTGGCCGGTTGGGTTTTTTGAGTCAGATTTGCAGTCTGGGATGGCCAAGATGTGGCCCCTTGGCCTACTAAAAGGTAAAGTCTCACTTTTGATAGCAGTGCTGAACTGTGCAGGGCAGAGCAGTCCCAGGCCATGTGGAGTCACTTGTCTGTTGTGCACTCTGTGTCTTTTGTGTGTCTTGCCTTTCGTGTCGTTGTCCCTACAAGGGGCCTTTTGGAAACCCTGGCTTGTGTCTTAGCATTTGTAATCTCTGCGTTCCTCAGCTCGGTGGCTTTGACTCGGGACCTCGCACGCACATCAGAATCACATCTCTCTTCAGAAGCATCCGGTCCCAGGTCTTTTCAGGTCTTGTTCTGAGCTGTACTGACAGCTGTGCACCGCAATGATCCATTGTGGCGGAGTAGGCATTGTAAGAATGCCGAGATAGGTCGAGGTATCTGACCGTAGGGTTCTCGGGCATCCATCTTTGCGGTTCTCGGACGAAGCAGTTCTGCTGGCATCTTCTTGCTGCCGGGTTCTTTGAGCCTCATCGGCTCTACATCGGTCTTATCTCGGTCATCTCCTTCCGCATTCTCTCGGCCCTCAGGGTCCTTCTTCTTGCCGAGCCTTTTCTCTCGCTGTTGCGTCCTTCTCGTTTGTGGTGTCCTGCGTCACGGGTGTTGGTGTGCGTTTGGCCCTGCGCTGCTCTGCCCTGCTGCATAACCTGGGTGTAGGGGTAATAGGACATGTCCCGGGGACTTGAAGTTTGCAGTGTAGGGTGTAGTGGGAGCGTAGAGGGTATTTTTAGGTGGGCACAAGATGCCTGGAGCTTTTAAGTTATCCTGCAGCGCTCTGACTTTTGTCCTAAATTTTTTTCAGATGCGGATGGATTTTTCCCTGGCAGAGCACCCCAAGGAGGAAACGGTTGTGGGTGAGAGACTTGCACACTGAAGGTACCTTGGAAAATGTGTAGCTTTGTCCTGGATTTTGGGGTTTTTTAAAATTTTCTACAAGGTTTTAAATATGAGCTTGTTAGAATTTAATGGTAAGGACTGAAAACGGGTTGGCTGCCAAGTTATACATAACAAAGTCAACTTTTTTGAATATCTGTGAGGCTTCTATTTTGTTTTTGAGACTTTCCTTTTTTGCTGACTTTTGCTCTCACTCTCACGTCTTTCCCTTTCGCTCTCACTCTCACTTCTTTCCCTTTCGCTCTCACTCTCACTTCTTTCCCTTTCGCTCTCACTCTCACTCCTTTCCCTTTCGCTCTCACTCTCACTTCTTTCCCTTTCGCTCTCACTCTCACTTCTTTCCCTTTCGCTCTCTTTCTCTCTCTCTCTAACTTTCTGTTTCTCTCTCTCTCTCTCTCTCTCTAACTTCATTTCTGTTTCTGTCTTTTTCTAGTTCTCTCTCTAACTTTATTTCTCTTTCTCTCTATTTCTAGTTCTCTCTCTAACTTTATTTCTCTTTCTCTCTATTTCTAGTTCTCTCTCTAACTTTAACTTTATTTCTCTCTATTTCTAGTTCTCTCTCTAACTTTAACTTTATTTCTCTCTATTTCTAGTTCTCTCTCTAACTTTATTTCTCTCTCACTCTCCCTCTTTTTCTCTTTCGCTCTCACTCTCCCTCTTTTTCTCTTTCGCTCTCACTCTCCCTCTTTTTCTCTTTCGCTCTCACTCTCCCTCTTTTTCTCTTTCGCTCTCACTCTCCCTCTTTTTCTCTTTCGCTCTCACTCTCACTTCTTTCCCTTTCGCTCTCACTCTCACTTCTTTCCCTTTCGCTCTCACTCTCACTTCTTTCCCTTTCGCTCTCACTCTCACTTCTTTCCCTTTCGCTCTCTTTCTCTCACTTCTTTCCCTTTCGCTCTCTTTCTCTCACTTCTTTCCCTTTCGCTCTCTTTCTCTCACTTCTTTCCCTTTCGCTCTCTTTCTCTCTCTCTCTAACTTCATTTCTGTTTCTGTCTATTTCTAGTTCTCTCTCTAACTTTATTTCTCTCTCTCACTTTATTTCTAGTTCTCTCTCTAACTTTATTTCTCTCTCTCACTTTATTTCTAGTTCTCTCTCTAACTTTATTTCTCTCTCTAACTTTATTTCTCTCTCTCACTTTATTTCTAGTTCTCTCTCTAACTTTAACTTTATTTCTCTCTCACTCTCCCTCTTTTTCTCTTTCGCTCTCACTCTCACTTCTTTCCCTTTCGCTCTCACTCTCACTTCTTTCCCTTTCGCTCTCACTCTCACTTCTTTCCCTTTCGCTCTCTTTCTCTCTCTTCTTTCCCTTTCGCTCTCTTTCTCTCTCTCTCTCTAACTTTCTGTTTCTCTCTCTCTCTCTCTCTCTCTCTAACTTCATTTCCGTTTCTCTCTCTCTCACTTTATTTCTAGTTCTCTCTCTAACTTTATTTCTCTTTCTCTCTATTTCTAGTTCTCTCTCTAACTTTAGTTCTCGTTCTCTCTATTTCTAGTTCTCTCTCTAACTTTAGTTCTCGTTCTCTCTATTTCTAGTTCTCTCTCTAACTTTAGTTCTCGTTCTCTCTATTTCTAGTTCTCTCTCTAACTTTAGTTCTCGTTCTCTCTATTTCTAGTTCTCTCTCTAACTTTAGTTCTCGTTCTCTCTCTAACTCTATTTCTAGTTCACTCTATTTCTCGTTCTCTCTCTAACTTTATTTCTCGTTCTCTCTATTTCTCGTTCTCTCTCTAACTTTATTTCTCGTTCTCTCTATTTCTCGTTCTCTCTCTAACTTTATTTCTCGTTCCCTCTATTTCTCGTTCTCTCTCTAACTTTATTTCTCTCTATTTCTCGTTCTCTCTCTAACTTTAACTTTATTTCTCTCTATTTCTAGTTCTCTCTCTAACTTTAACTTTATTTCTCTCTATTTCTAGTTCTCTCTCTAACTTTAACTTTATTTCTCTCTATTTCTAGTTCTCTCTCTAACTTTAACTTTATTTCTCTCTATTTCTAGTTCTCTCTCTAACTTTAACTTTATTTCTCTCTATTTCTAGTTCTCTCTCTAACTTTATTTCTCGTTCTCTCTATTTCTAGTTCTCTCTCTAACTTTATTTCTCCTTCTCCAGCGCCCAGCCTGGACTTGCTCTGTGGGGGGGCCTGTTCCATCTGCCTGAACCAAGGACATCCTGCCCAGGTTTGACACTTGACTCCCGTTGTTTTTCCTCTTGCAGGCAGCTGGCAAAAGAGGAGAGAGCCCCTGCGAGGCAGAGCCCCTGGAATGCCCTGTCCCGGTCTGAGGTTCCCACTTTTCTCTCCAACTCCCGGAGAATTGCTGGAGCAGAACCAGAGAGAGTCCATTTTATTTCCTGCCTTTTCCAATAAACGGTGACTTTCAGCTGGAGTGTGTTCCTGGTGTCATCCTCCTCCTCCTCCTCCCTGGATTTGTAAATAAATGTCCTGATTTTGGCCAAGGAGAATTTTGTTGTTCCAGGCATTGTGGCTCTTTTGTTTCATTGAAACTTCCCAACTCTGCTGAGACTTTGAGATGTCAAATACAAGTAAGACTGGAGTTTCTTGGGATTGTTACTCACACAAAATAGGGATCCTTCTTGGACAGGAGTAACTTGACGTGTTTAATGCCACTTCCCTTTAAAATCAGAGCAGGGGAAGCAGATTTGAAATCATCATTCCATGAACTTGCACCAAATTCCTCCAAAGCTGCAAAAGTTTTCCTTGTTAGAAATTCCTGAGCTTGTTTTCCAGGCAAGCTGGGATTTAGATGTTCTTTGTTCCTTGGATTTGCTGGTTTTCCTCTCTCTCATTTTAGTAAAGGATTTTTTTTTTTCATATTTTCCATGCTGATTGGAATTTTTGTACTGCTCAGGGCACATTGCCAAGGAAATGTACCAATTTCATGTTGGTAAATCAGGCATTGTTCAGCACCATATGCCCACAAGTCTGTAAATTCCCAGGGAAACTTGCTAAGTGTTGAATTGCCATAATGAATCTCTTTGTAAAGTTGATTATACTTTTTTATTTTTAATTACTTTGAATTTTTTATGTAGGGTTTTTTTTTAATAAGTGAGGTCTTTTTGTATTTTTAAATTTTTTCTTTCAAAAATTTTCCTTTGTAATTTTTCCTTTGTAATTTTTCCTTTGTAATTTTTCTCCTTTTTATTTTTTCCTTTTTATTTTTTCCTTTTTATTTTTTCCTTTTTATTTTTTCCTTTTTATTTTTTTCCTTTTTATTTTTTTCCTGTTTATTTTTTCCTCTTTTTTTCTCTCTTTAACTTTTTCCTTTTTAATTTTTTCCTTTTTATTTTTTTCCTTTTTAATTTTTTCTTTTTTAATTTTTTCCTTTTTATTTTTGCTTTTTATTTCTAATTTTTCCTTTTTAACTTTTTAATTTTATTTGTTTCTGTGTTTTACTTGAAATTTTATTTGAAAACTTTTTTTTTTTTCTTCATGTTTTCTTTGTGTTGGTGTGTTTTGTTTTGCTTTGGTTTGGTTTGGTTTGGTTTTTTGCTCTCTCTCTACTCTTTTATCTACTTTTTTATAGCCCAAGTATGTAGAAGTTTGGCTGGTGGGAACAGAGGAGGTGACAAATGAAATCCATGTCCAGTCCACGTCCGGATAGAATTGAGAGTGCAGCTAGAGAAATCTCTGTATTTTCTGCTAAATTAGAAATCCTGAACAGAGAAAGCTCTAAAGACCAAGGGGCCTTCTTTTTTCTTTTTCCTTTTTCCCCCGAACAATTCTCATTGTAGCCATTTACAGGATCAGGAACATTACCTTGAAATCGAGGTGTATTTCACAGGTAGCGAGAAAACAAAGTAGACTTGATCTTGTAACTCTCATTGTTTAGTAACAAAGAAATCCAAAACAAAACAAACATTTAAAAAAAAAAAAAATCCACCAACCCCACAAAAGAACAGAGAAAGAGAAATTATACCAATATTATTTTAATTTAAAACCACTTTCCCCCTTAGAAAACCAGGCTACTGTAATTCTGCTTAATTGGGGTGCTGTCGTGTTTAGGTTACTGAATTAATAGAGTTTAAAACATACAGCAATAAACACGAATTTTAAAAACTAAGTACAAAAATATGAATATATATAATAAAACAAATATAAATATGAAAAATAATATCGTAAGTAAACGCAATCTATAATATTTCTCATTACTTATATTATATACAGTAGTCTATATATTATATCCATAGATATGACTAGAAAAACGACATGGTAATGATCAATATCAAAATACTAAATGTAAAGAAATAATGGAATAGAGCTTAAAACAGAGGGAGTTTTTTGGTTTGAATTTGCTTGTTGGCAGGGGTTCTCTTTTAAGCGGCGGCCGGATGTCTTTCGGGGCGTTTCTTTTAGGGGGTTTCTGTGCACGTTCTCTTCGGGGGTCCCTGTCTGCTGTGGACACAGCGCGGTACTGCAGCTCTGCCCCGGGCCCGTCCCAGTGCTGCCGCCTTGTGGACACAGCGCGGTGCTGCAGCTCTGCCCCGTGCCCGTCCCAGTGCTGCCGCCCTGTGGACACAGCGCGGGTACTGCAGATGTTCATCCCAGGGGAGTTGCTGGCTTGGCTAGAATTGGTTTCCCAGTAAAACTGGGGGTTGTCTAGAAAACCTGAATTTGTGGGAGGCACTGGGTTTGTTTTCCCTATCCCTGCATCACAGTCAAGAACACTCCTGGAGCTGTGTTAGGCAGTGGAAGGAGGGGAGAGCTGCATTTATTGAATTCCTTTGTTGTTGTTATTGTTGTATTTTTTCATGCTATTTTATTTTATTGTGTTTTAGATTTTCATGTTTTTTTATTTTGACTTTTAAAAAATATTTTAATGTTTCCTCAAATTTTTAATTTTT